>NW_022103918.1:13172462-13179180 GCF_000313985.2 Echinops telfairi
CCCAACACACACACACACACACACACACACACACAATTTCAGAGAGGGCATGCTCTTGTGGAGGGCCATGTGAGTCAGAAAAGGGAAGAGTTCGTGCAGAACCTCATGCCCCCACTGCCCAGATCCCTGAACATGACTTGGGACAACTCCCCAAGGTTGACTAACTTTGCTCAGACCCCAGGCTTCTCTCTTCATCCCACACAGAACGCCCTCAGACACTGGCTTGGCCTCACACTGCAGACTAGAGGAGGACATGTCAGCCAATACACAGGGGGGTGGGGGTGGGGGTGGGGGGCTCATTTCATGTTGAAAAAGATCCAAGTGGTAACTTAACAGGGTGGTTTGTTTTTTTTTTAATTTCCAAAATGTGTTTTTCCCCCAGAGTCCTTGAGTGCAGACCTGCGGTTTTCTCTCTCCGGGGTTTTACTTTTACAGTTTATCTGCCTAGAGCCAAGAGACTTGGCTCTGATCCTCCTGAGTCAGAGTCTCGGCTGGTAGCTGAACCCAGGAAGCCCTGGCCCCACGTCTCTCCCTGGAACCGCCAGACCACACAGCCTCCTGCGCTCAATCCTTTGGCTGGATGTCCTGCCTCCTCTTTGTTTGGAAAGAGATGTCTTACGTAACCTTGCAACCTACTAAATGCTCCATTGTCTTCCACTTGGGAGAGCTCAAAATAACCCATTAGTGACTTATGATTTATCACCAAGATAGAATCTATTGCCCCCCACATCTCCCCCAGCCCCAGTGGAGCTGGCCTCACCTATCTTACTGAGATCAACAATCAGCGGAGGCTTAATCACTGTGGTCTTTCACTTTGAGGAATTTTAAGTTCAGTACAAAGTGCAGGAAATATAATGACTAGTTCATGTATAGGTCACAGTACCTGCTCAAGCAGCACATGAAAGTCATTTGTAATTCAAGATTGAGCCGGGCATAAACATTTCTGATCTGCTGCAGCTTTTGCTAATCTGATTTTGATCAACAGCTGATGAAAGTGGAAGGTGTGTGGTCACCAGACGAGAGATACTCAGGTGGGGCAATCAGTTTCTCTGATCTCACCAGACAGAGATTTATTTCCAGGTCCCTAGCAATAGCCTGCAATACCAAGAACCATGATCACTGTCCTAGTTCACAAGAGCCTTCTAAATAGAAATGATAGGTGCCCATCGGGTTAGGACTTCTCCCCAACTTTATTTTCTACGAAACTCTGATTAGCCCTGTTGGGAATTCTAGTAACGACTTTAAGCTAGTACCTCTAGAAAAAAAGAAAAAGAAAGAAGATACCTCTTAGGATTCAATTAAAAGTGAAGAAAACCGTGGCATGATGTTGCCAAGGAGCGTTTCCTGTGGAAGGCAGGGGTGTCGACCAGGACGAATGTGACTGTCTGCATTCAGTGACATTTCCATCTGGTCCTGCTGTCTGAGCAGCCCTGGGGAGAGGAGTTGGGGGTGGCGGGGGAGGAGGGGGGAGTACAGCCAGTTCTAGCCTGCTCTCTCTTCCCAATGGACTTTAGAATCTTTCAAGGATCCCTTAAGGCCCTCACATTTCTTTCTGTAGCAGACGTTTTCTCATCTGGGAACAGCTACGTGACTCACTTCAGGTGCAGGCTCATTGCTTTCTCTGCTCAGTGATGTGTGTCCTTGGCCGGGTTTTCAGAAAGGGCACCTGAACTTGGTGAAATGCAGCCATCTCTAACGGATCCATACCTGATGTTCCAGAGGGAGATTGACTTGAACTCCCCCAAGATTACGTGTCAGCGTGGCTAGGCCATGATTCTCATGTCTTCCACTTGGTGATCTTAGGTATTGTAAATCCTAACCTCTATGATGTTAATAAGGAAGGATATAATCTGCCGGATTAGGTTGTTGCTTGAGTCAATCTTTCCTTGAAATATAAAAAATGTATATGAAACGACGGAGCAGAAACCAGAAGGCCCTGGCTAGCACCAAGAAAGAAAAGCCAAGGGTGGAGTGCATGTCTTGGACCTGGGCTTCTGTGCTGAGAACCTCCTACACCCAAAGAAGATTGATGGCAGGACACAAGGAGCTTGCTAAGGAATGCAGGGCCTACAGCTGGTGAAAGGAGACAAGGCCCTTTCCTTGTCTCCTTTCTGCGAGCCTCCAGATAGAGAAAGTTTTCCCCTAGTGCCGGTGTTCTGAATTTAGATTTCTAGCCTCATAAACTGAGAGAGGAGAAATTTGTTTGTTAAAGCCATCCACGTGTGATATTTCTGGTATAGCAGCACCAGATCACTACAACACGTGGGTGCTGGGGAGAGGAAAGGCCAGGGGCCATGTCCCTTTGCTGCAGTGTTATGAAGACTGGGTCTATCTGTAGGCAACAGTTACTAGGCTGAGAGGGTAAGAAAAAACTAATGTGGAGATGTGCCAATGAAACTGTTTACAGCAGGAGAAAGCCCATCTTTCTCCCCCAGTGTGGCTGGTGGTTTCAAACTGCCGACCGTTCAGGTTGCAGCCCAATGCATAAACACTATGCTACCAGGGTTCCTTGAAGTAAAATAAAAGACAGAGGGAAATCAATTCCCTTTGATTTAAAAAAGAAATTTCCAATAGAGGTGTAGTTTAACTTTAGCACAAGTGAGAAAATTAGATTGCTCCCATTTTACTGTATAGAATCAGTGTCCAAAAAAGGGTAGAAACTACTTTTGCTCAAAGAACAACACCTTGGAAGGCACTACTCAACACAGCTCATGGAATTAGCATTAAAAACTCATCTTCCTTTTCAATGTTAACTTGGTATTTTGGAAGACTTTATGATAAAAGTTAAAAAGAAATTCTTCAATATGAAAGCATAACACATGGAAAAATTACCACAGGAATGTTAAAGTTTTCATCCCTAAAGAATATGGAATAATCTTCTCTAAAGATTATTAATTAAACACTATACAAGTCTCTTCCTAGAACTGCTCTTTTGAAATTCTAATAAAAATAGGAAAAAAATATTGTGATCAGAAATCATGGGAATTTACTAAATCAACATAGGTGTCTGATAATGTCACGCTGTTTCTTCTTATTGGTCTCTTGGCTGCTTCTACATTCAGGTGACCAGACGTCCCGCTTTTGATGGGACAGTCCCGATTTTTGGCGTTTTGAAAAAGTCTCGATTTTTCAAAAGAATGCACGACAAGCTAGGGAATGGTCTATTTGGTCCATATAGACCAAAGTTTTAATCAAGAAACTACCCCCTCCCCCCGGTCAATGGTGTCCCACTTTAAATCTGGTCACCTTATATCTAAAAAGACTTTTGCTTTAGAAAATAGTGGAGCCATGGTTAAAAAGGGGGATGCCAAAGAACTGTAGAAGAAGTAGGATTAAAATAACAATAAATTGGCACTTCCTGGTGGTAATAACAGTATAACATAAATTCATGTATAGTTAGATGAAAATAATGTGCACATACAGTCTCCCTTAACTGCTCTAGAGAAATTTCAGAATAGTATTTTAAGAGCCCTCGAGTTTGGTGTCTGCATATGTTTACGAGGCTGTCATATAGCGTCAGGGCCCGGAGAGTGAGTCTGTGTTTGAATTGCAGTGTGCTCTTGGGCAACTCATAGCACCAATCTATGGCTCGCTGCTTCAGCTATCTGAAGTGAAAGCTGATCGGAGAGTACGTAAGCTACGTAAGCCCGTTACATAGCATTGACCACAGACACTATAGTTGCAACAGTGTCTATGGCCAATGCTAGGTCATGGCGGGATGATGATGATGACAAACTATCAACAAATGGAAATTTAGGAGCACAGCAGGAAACAAGGAAAAATGGATTCCTGAAAAAATCCCATTGACCAGTGTGAAGCATTCTGCAGAAACATACACAGGTAGGTGGAATTTCTCTCTTCTGGAGCATACGCGCAAAACGGCAATCCCTCTGTCCCTTGCAAACATTGGAAAGTGCAGTACAGCCAATTTTCTTGCTGGGCCTTTCTTCAATGATGTAACTGGATCAGGGCTTCGAAGTGCAGGCATCTTGGATCCTGGGGCTCGCTGATCTGGAGAAGGGCTTGCCAGAGTCAGAATAAGGCTGTAGAGCAGAGAGTAAATTTTGCCCCATGCGGCGGGTCCCTCCCACTGTCCCACAGACTGTTTTGCATGTGATTTCAGGCTACAGTAATGATCTGACATCATCCTTAAGGCAGTCAAACGTCACACGCGCTTGGAATTGTGGGCAATATGTACTGGGACGGCCAAGCTCACTATGTCTGCTTTAGCAACTGGGCTGAGTTTATAAATCGAGCGTTGCAAAGCTGTGTTTGACTTTTTTTCTTCACTCCTAGCTGAGAGAGTTTTTTCTTCCTAGTCAGCCACCAGTTCTGTTCCCTACTCCTGCTGCTTATACGCCTTGTATGGGCAGGAACCCGGCAAAGCCCCAGTAAAGAACTTGGTACAATAGTAGGATGGCTAACAGCAAATAGGGAGTTTCGAATGCAATGGTCTCATGTCCAGATGAACAAATTCCGCACAGGGAATCCAAGAGATTAAAAACCACAAAGGACTCTCCCAAAGATGCTCTTAGGAGACCACATTGTCTGCTCCGAAGGGCCCAGGGATGTGGTGTCAGAAACAGACTTCAAACACAAGCCCCTTTGTGCTCGGATCTAAAGGCAGAGTTCTACAATCGACACCGTGGGTCCTGAAGAGCTAAGCCAGACTAGATGGTGGTGGGTCGCCTGCTTTAGAAGTAAAAATAGAAAATAAATACCCATATGACCAAATTGTCCTGTTGTCGGAGAGAGTCCTTCCTGGCCTTCCTCAGAAACGTTATGGCGTCTGATCTGACCGTTGGAGCTGACCCTGCCAAGTCACAGCCGTCGGAGAACTCTGACCCCAAGCACGAGACTCCAGCAGTACCACCCTCAACCTCCACTGCTTCCCTCCCCTCTCCCCAATCTCCCTCTGCTTTTCTTTGATGCAGAGAAAGAAAGAAAGGCCAGAACCAGGGGAAAGACCAGGAATCATTGGCATGGAAATTCTCCGAATGTGGTATTTTCTCCTCCTGCAAACCCAAAGTAGTTCCCGGATGAGGAAGAGTTGGAAGGTCGGAGTGAATACACGAGGCACTTAAAGATGAGAACTTGGGGGTTCCACTCTGTGTTCTGTGAAAACCTAGGATTGACTGAAGTTTTGTGTGGTCTGCTGTAAGACGAATTAGTCTTCAAGTGGAGTGTTTATAAAACTGTTAAGCTTTTTGCATCTTTTTTAGAGATACTATTTCCCTTCGTCTACCTGCAGATTCCATGCCCATTGGTACCCTGTGTTTGCACTGTTCACGAGTACAATCATTGTTCTGGGCACAAGGCAAAAGACAGAAATGCTTTTTCCTGCTTTTAAGTTTTAATTCTAAATCTGGTCATCTGTCCAGAGTTATTATTTTGGCCTTACTATAATCAGGGAAAATATATCAAGGTAAAAAAAAGTTTGTTATAACCTTTTTTAGTTTCCTCCCACACGTCTCTCCTCAACATGTGCTTTGTATCTTATGATGGTTGTACTACAGAACTGGGAGACATTCTTTGGGTACAACATGTCTGTTTTACAGCTGAGCAGACGGAGGTCAGACAAGGTGAAATGAGTGACTTGCTCAAGGACGTTCAGCCCAGTCTCTCTACTTTGCCTTCTTTCAGTAACTCTGGCTTAAAATTGGCCTCAGTTTTGCTTTGCCCTCCTCACGGGTTCATAACCGCTGTGGATTGACCGGACCTGCATTTGCCGACCCCGCCTTATACTCTCTAGGAGGTTTGAAACAGGCTCATTTTTGCTGGGACAACATTGAAACCTCTAGATTTACTATTTGGATTATATAACGCAGGGCATCTTTTCCATATCTTCTAGGTTAAGATGAAATGAAAGAATACAATGAAATGAAGTAAAATAAAAAAAGGGTTCCTCATGCTCTCCAAACCCCAGTGGCCCTGAGGGAGAAAATAATAGGCAAGGTGACTCAGGGGGACCAAGAGTCCAGTTGAAGAGGGGTGAGCTGGAAGCATGACTAGGACACGCCGCTCGAAGCAGACTTGCCTGAGTGTGGGGCAGTACTTAGCACTGCGATCGCCTGGAAGCCAGCTCTAGGTGTTACTGTCATGCACCAGCTCTGGACACTTGGACAAATCCCACCTGCTCTCTGCTTCAGTACCCTCTTCTATAAAGTGGGTGTAAGGCGAGCACCCACAGCAGGGCTTTTGAGGATTTAAAAAACAAACAAGTCAGTTGCTATGTAGTTGATGCATACGCATGGGACCACCTGTGTTTCAGGGTAGACCTAGGCTCTTCACCACTGTGACTTTTTGGAAGCAGATTGAAAAGCCTTTCTTCCAAGGCATAGGCAGGTTTGAACCGCCAACCCTTTAGTTAATATAAGGTGACAAGATTTTAACATTGGTAAAGTGGGACAAAAGTGGGACACCATTGATAAAACTCATATCCTGACGAAATAGCCACATGGCAGCCAAAAACCGTATACCCTAGCTTGTTGTGCATTCTTTCAAAAAATCGGGACTTTTTAAAAATGCTGCGGGACGTGGGAAAAATTGTCAAAGATTGGGACTATCCCGCCAAAAGCGGGACGTCTGGTCACCTTAAGTTAATATCGTGTTTCCCCGAAAGTAAAACATCCCCTGAAAATAAGACCTACTTACAGTTTTGCCTCTTGCTGAAATAAAAGGCATTCCCTTGAAAATAAGACCTCCCGGAAAATAAGCT
>NW_022103918.1:13179725-13202928 GCF_000313985.2 Echinops telfairi
CCATCCATCCATCCATCCATCCATCCATCCATCCATCCATCCATCCATCCATTGTGTCAAGCACATTTGTACAGTTGTTACCATCATCATTCTCAAAACATTTTCTCTCTGCTTGAAAATAAAAGAAAGAAAATAGCAGAGCTAAAGTTAAAGTTTGACAGGATCTTGTTGACTAATTTCCTCTATACCAGTGGTTCTCAACCTTCCTAATGCTGTGACCCTTTAATATAGTTCATGTTGTGGTGACCCCCCAACCATAAAATTATTTTCATTGCTACTTCATATCTGTCATTTTGCTACTGTTATGAATTGGCCAACCCCTGTGAAAGGGTTGTTTGACCCCCAAAGGGGTCGCAACCCACAGGTTGTTCTTAGAACCACTGCTCTAGCCCTAAACCCAGCGCTACCCAAGAAGGTACAACATTCGCTCCCAGGAACATGACAAATATAAATAACTCTCCTGAACAGTCTGTAGTCTTAGAGAGGTATCTTATACATTCAGGCCCTTAGATTCATAATGCAACATGCCTTTTCTCTTAACTAGTCTACATCTCTCATTGCGGGACCTCGTCTGCAACTGGAAGGACAGGCCCATCAGCTCTGAGTTGGACTGGCTTTTAAATTTTGCTCCCGACCTTCCTGTTTCCAAAAGGGATTGGAGATTGCTGCACAGTCACCTTCCCGTGCCATCTGTTATGTCCTTTGCACTATCCAGCTTGTCTTCTGGGGAGACACATGCTGGTGCTTCCAAAGAGCCCCAGGCTCTCCCAGCCCCGCTAAGCCAGGTGAACAAGATGGTATGCAAGCAATGGACTAATCTTCTTCTTCACCAGAGACTCCGTCCTTCCAGTGTCAGCTCCATCCTTTTGCCTTTGGTTGGGTTGCAACAAACCTGCTGCAGTAAAGAGGTAGGGAGATGAGCTAAAGATGAAAACTTGAGTGGCAGTTCATTGGCCTGACATAAGCACGTTCTGAAAGCCATTTGATGCTGGCAAGGAAGTCAAGGATCTGAGAGTCCCTGACCAACTCCCAGGGATCCCGACGCAGGAAAACTTCCAGTCTTTCGATCTTGTTCCTTGTTTCTTTTTGTCTGCCTTTCTGACAGCCACCAACACAAACACTCATACCCAGAATGAAGGCAGGAGGTGATGACCTACCTCTCCCCACTGGATTTGACCCCAGGGAGGGGTCAAATAGGCTACTGAAATCTAAAACTATTGGACTTTGAAGGCAGGAGTGGGTGAAATAAAATAAATACCATCGTTTGGTCAGGCAGTGGGGAGTCAGAAGCGTCCTTCACCTGCTCAGCTGGAAGGCAGGCCCTGGCGCAGGCTCAGCTCCTGTGGAGTAAGGGGCGAGTGTGAAGTCAGCACTCAGATCTCCTCCCCGCTCTGCTGTGCCCTTGGCCTTGTAACAGGAGGCTGGAGGACCTGGGAGAGGCAAGGCCCAAGGAGAAGGAGAGAATGGCATGAACCACGATGCAGCTGCTGAACTTTCTTTTCATTAACTTTAAATTATATCAGTCTCTAGACTTTTAAATGTTTCCTGAAAGGAGGGTAGCAAACCTGACTTAAATTGTGCAATAATGAAAGTAATTCAGCCCAGGGCCGACAGACAGACGTACTACTATCACCACTCCCTGCCTCCAGATTCTATTTAGCTAGGAGTTTCTATTTCAGCGCTCTTCTTCAGAGCAGAGACCAGACGGGGGCTGTCGTTAGTGCCGTCTTCTCGGGCTCTGCTTTTCTTCTGACCCCGAGTGACTGACGGAAGCAGTTCTTTCCATAGTGTGAACAAGGGCAGGGCGTTTGTAACATGGCTCTTTGTGGCCCGTCCTTCCAGCTTGCTTCTTCATGCTGTCCCTAGAGTACATCTGATAGAAATGGCCAGTCGCACCGTGACCACGCACTTAATTATGTACTCCGTATTCCCATCCTAGGTTGGGTGACCAAGAAGGTGTTTCTGGGCTGTGCTAGCCCAGCTGGGTTTGGGGTGGGCAGGTGGGGACATGGGGAGGTCAAAGGGAATATATGGGCATTCATCTACAAAGCCTCCAAGTGTTCATCAAAGATGTCAGCACTTAGAGTTCTTCCCGATCTCCAGCCCAGGGATACCTTCGATTATAACTGGATCCATTGACCATTGAATGCTCCTAGCTCCTTCAAAACAGCTCTATGTCCTAGTCACAGGATTAAAAAAAAAACAACCAATTGCGGGCAAGAGGGAAAGGTGACATAACAGAGACCAATACTTCAACACATGTTTATTAAATACTTTCTTTATGCCAGCTATTATTCCGAGAGCTAGAAGTATAGAGATCAGTAAAACAAACAAGCTTGCATTCATGTGGGAAAATAGGAATAAGTAAATAGAGCCTATTTGATGGTGGTGGCCGTTGCGTGGAACACTGAGTTAATCGTATGGGAGAGAATGAAGGGGCAGGACCGCACTGGGGAGGATAATCGCGAAGGCCTCCTTTCGGACAGCCTGTTCGTCTGGGACCTGGAGCGTGACAAGGAGCAAGGGAAGCACAGATCTGGAGAGAGAAGAAGGCCAACAGAAGGGACTGCAAGTGTGTAGGGATCAGATCAGACAGCTAAGGACAAAAGGCCGTCGAGTAGCTGGATCCCGTGTTGGAGGGGTAGATGAGGACGAAGCGGTGAGCTGTGGCCACGTTCCCGTGGGAGTTGTAGGCTCCAATAAGGAGTGTGAGAGCCATTGGGCTGTTTGTAGAGTGACACGAAATTCATCCACTGTACTCCCCACTTAGGCACATACAACACACACATACATAGCCTTGCTCTCATTCACACACTATACAGAGACTGTATAAAGTTAAGGTAGACATTAAGTATGACTATAGAATTGGTTTGCGTTTTTATAGTTGTTTGTGCTATTTCAGATTTGATAGTTAGAATGATGAATCATTTCTAAAAGTGCAAGACGTCTCTTTCATAAAATTAATACCTAGGATGGAACAGCACTGTCCACACTTCTGTTATGCTGAACTTTATCCCTTTAGAGCCGTTTTGTCCTGGCCAGGACAGGGCACAACAGTCAGGAGAAAGCTGGGCGTCTGTCCCACTCAGCCCTCAGGACTTACACTTTCATTAAGAAAAGGCAAAACTTGGATTTAAATAAAACCAATCACCAGTCATTTACAAATGGCGCGGCTTATCCATATTTGCACAGGCACCAGGGCTTGCTCCCTCTGAGATTCAGACAGGAACTTTCCAGGTTACCCACTTGCTTAACCACACTGATCTCTCCTTGTCCCAGAGCGCAGGCATCCGCCTGGAAGATCCAGTCCATGGAAGGACATGGAGCCGTGAAAGGTTTCAGCATGCTCACCTAGAAACGTCTTCCTCTATGTCCTTTCTCTGCAACTTTCTTCCCTTCTTATCTCTCTCCTCCTTCCTCTCCTCTTTCTTGTCTCTGTTTTCTTTCCTCCTGTCTTTTTCTCTTTCTCCTTCCCTCTTAGAACTTAAAGAGAGGGTAAGGAAGAACTAGGAGAACCTTATTTTTTTATTATGAACTCTGCAATTCTATCTTAGATGGCTAAAAATGCATCCGATTACTCTTGTAACGAGTTGAAGTTTAAAGCACCTTGTGACTCCAGCTGTCCTGTCAGATGACAAATACACAGAGGCCACACAGTCACAGAATTTCTTGTTGCTTTTAAGCAAATATGTACCAAAGACAGAAAATATCTTCTAAAAAACAAATTAACATTTGAAAAAAAAGTATGTGAACAGAGTAATCACTAACAAGAAAGGAATGAAAACATGAATTACTTGAAGATACATTTTTTATTCAGTGCATAATTGTTACCTGTGCCAGCTCAAATTAAAGATATAATATTTTTAAATGGTAAAAAGACAGATACCAAGTATTAAATAAGAAAGGACAATATATATACCAAAACCAAACTCACTGATTCCAACTCATAGCAACCCGATAGGACAGGATCCTATGAATGCTAGGTTCTGTGACAGTAAGAAGAAGGATTTTGCAGATGTTATTAAGGACCTTCAGATGGAGGACGTGCCTGCGTGACCCAGGTGTGCTCCAAATAGACATCTCCACAGTCCAACCCCTAGGTCCTTACATTTGACCCAACGAAACTGCAGACTTGTGGCCTCCAGAACTGTAAGAAGTTAAATGTCTGCTGCCTTAAGCCACCCAGACTCTGGTATATATCATAGTAGCTATAGAGAACCAGTACCCCAAACTATTCTGTGATCAAACTCACCGACATTATAAAGAGAATGAAAAAACTGGGCGCGACAGGGGGTGTTTTTTCCTTATTTTTTAATGAAGCAACATGGAAAATTACCTTTTTCCATCAGAGTAGTAAGTCACAGTACTTATGTTATTCCATTTAGCATGGATAGCTTTTAAAATGAAAATAAAACCCATGTTCACTGCAGGACTATTAACAGCAGCAGAAAGATGGAAAGACCCTAAATGCCCATGGGGAGAGAACAGATACACTAACTCTGGAACACACGCAATGGAATGCCACTCAAATTTAAAGAATAGCAGCGGTTCTCTGATGCACCGCACATAGCTGAAGCTAAAGGACTTAGACTGAGTGAAGATAGTCAATCACAAAAGAAAAAATTATGTGAGGCCACTATTATAAAGATCCAGACAAATATTTTCACACTGAATGAAACATTCTTTGATCGTTATCAGTGGTGGGAGAGGAAGCAAGGCGAAATCAGGGGCCAGAAGGTAGACAAGCAGTAATTTGGGGGAAGGGGAAGGCAATCTACAATCAGAGGGATGTTGGGGGAAATGACAGATGAACAAAGTTCAGAAGGATCAGGAAAGAAGAAGGAACGGAAATAGGAAACGGGGAGGAAGTAGGTTCCCTGATGTTACAGTGAGCAATTGCAATCATTGAAATGAAACAAAATGTGCAGAGGTTGTGAATGTAACACCGGCAATCTGTTCTGTCGACCTGAATCTAATTCACAATAAAATGTTAAAATAGTCATGCCACATTGGAGGCTAAGATGTTAGGACTAGTCATATAGGACAATTGGACAGTGAACGAGGAAGACCAAAGAAGAATGGATACATTTGAATTATGGTGTAGTTGAAGAATATTGAAGATACCATGGGCTGCTGGAAGAACACACAACCCTGTGTTGAAAGACGTGCAGCCAGAATGCAATGCGCCTTAGAAGAGAGGACAATCAGACTTTGCTCCATGTATTTGGGACGTGTTATCAGAAGAGACCTGTCCCTGGAAAAGGACACCATGCATGATAAAGAAGAGGATCAGAGAAAAAGAGGAAGGCCATCAAGGTGAAAAATTGGCACAGAAGCTGCAGCAACTGGCTCAAAACATTGTAAGGATGGTGCAGGATGGGGAAGTGTATCATTCTGTTGAGTACAGGGTCACTATGAGTCAAAACTCACTGAACTGCAACTTAACAACCACCACCACAACAATCCCATAGAGACCATCGATCCTTCACTCGTGGTAGGTAGAATTCAAAGATGGCCACCCAAGTTCTCATTTCCTGGTGTGCATGCCACATATCTCTCTTTGTGTGCATGCCACGGTCTCTCTTTGACTGTGGGTTAAGCCTATAAATAGGAAGGACTATCAAGCTCATGATCAGGTTATCTAGCAGTTGACTTTAAGGTAATGAAAAGGGAGATCATTCTGGAAGGGCCTGACCTAATCAGGAGCGCCCTGTAAACGAGAGTGAAGCGTGAGCACCTTCTGATCCGAAGGAAAGCAGATGGCTTCTGGAACTGAAGTCTACTAAAAGCAGTGAACTTGGAAGAGGACTGTTGCTTCAGATCAGATCACAGTCAGGAGCAATGTTTGGAACTCAACCCAGTGAGACGCTGAGCAGAGAACACAGTTACAACAGAACAGGGCCTCTAAGATACAGACTATAAGATCATAAATGGATGTCATCTTAAACTAAAAGGTTTGTGGTAATTTGTGCAATGATAGAAAAGTAACGCACCATTGAAGCAATATGAGGGAATAGTCAAATTCACACCAGTTCTCTCCTTCCTCAAACCCAGTTTCTTCTATTTTATACTAAAAAATGTATTATTTGATGGTTACCAGGGGTAGGAGAGGAAGCCAGGAGAAATCATGGACTACAAGTTAGATAAGTATGAACTTGGGGGAAGGGGAAGGTGGTGTGTAAGTGCAATGACTATGCATTTAATTTTAGATCTTCAAAGTTAATACCATTTCTCTTCTCTTCTATAATTGTAATGTTGTTAACTAAAAACCTGCTATCATCAAGTCTATGTATTTGCTTTTATGTCTTTAAGGTTAATCACTTTTATGTTGTGATGTTGTTATTAAGGAAAGAACAAAAAACCCAAAAAACCCCCACTGCCCTCAAGTCAGTTCCGAGACTGTAAATCTTTACAGGAGCAAATAGCCTCATCTTTCTCCCTGCTCGTGGCTTTGAACCACTGACTTTGCTGTCAGTGACCTGTGATAGTGAGGCTTTGTGTCAACTTGGTTGGGCCTGGGTTCTCAGCACTTGGGCGGTAATCCTCCATGATGTGATCTAACACCACACAATCAACTCTGTGATGGGATCTAACATTACAAAACCCACTCGGTGATCAGCCAGCAGTTGTGGTGGGCCTTGATTAGGCCTCATCCTAAATACAGATTAAAGCCTCCTCACTAGTGTTACCTGCTCCTTTTAAGCAAACTCCATGGAAAAACTCATCACTTCTGCTGAATCTGCATTCTGCAACTGGTTTATCCACCTCCTGCTATATTGCTTGCTGATCCCAGGAGCTATCAGCAAACTGCCAACTTTGGATTCATTCAACTATGCACTCACCAGTCTGTGCTCTCCTGCTTTCTATTTTTGCTTCCTGGTTCATCAGCTATCCAGCTGCACAAGTCAGGAGAAGCTTCCAGCTTACAATCTAGACTGGACTTACCTGTTTCTACAACTGCATGAGTCATTTCCTGATATAAATGTTTTTCTATAGACATACACATGCAGGCATCACTGCTTTTGCTTCTTTATGCAACCCAGTCTAACACATTTGGTACCAGAAATGGTCTAGAGACATAAAATCATAGAAATGAGTTTTCGAAATTGGTTCTCAATCTGATTAGGTCTCAAGGCCCTCCAAACCTGTTCTGAGCCTCTGTTAGGACAGATGAATCTTTCACTATTAGTAAAGAAGGTGCTGATAATCCCTGGTGTGAAGTGGCAAAGTTAATATCTCAAATAGTCCCACCAATAGATGAAGTGTTGGTGATATGTGAGGCTCTGAGGAATCCTGTGCTTGAAATCTTTTTGCAATTTTGTCTAAATGAGAAGTATAGGGAAGCTGGTTGGTTGGTACTGCTTATAATAGACCAACTGTTAAAGGAAATAGATATGCTCAGACACAAATACCACCTAAAAGTCCTCAAAGCTGTCACAGTGGGTGACAGGTGCTTCTCATAAGAGAACTGATATTGCTGAAAACCTTATCCAGTCTTATCATGAGTAGCTGAATTACAATGTCAGCTTAATTCTCAACCTAGAATGGTGTCTGATGTTAAAGAGCATTGATTGGGAAGAAATGGAACCTTGACACTTAGGATGGGGATAATCTGGAAAAAGAGGGTATTGTGCCTCTAGATTCCATAAAGCCACTCCAGCCAGCAGAGATGACACTAATCCACTCTCAGTAAAACCATTGTTCCCTCTACATACACCCGAGGAGATTCATGCAGCTGTATGCTGATAGAGTACCTGGGGCTGTATCTGGAGCATGGCATGAGCCATGTGTCTTATAAACTATGGATGAAGTTTCCCAGGAAATATCCTCACCACTTGCTGCTTCTAGGCCTACAATGTGACTTAAGTCACAATGATTTTCCAAAGGTGACATCTACAATCACTCAGGCAGTGATGAATTATACGACTAAAAACTTGCTAGAGTTTTCTAGTATGTACAGACAGAAACCTGGGGGAAATGTGTGGGAATAGTTATTAAGGGTGTGGGATAATCATGCAAGGAACATAAGGTTGCATCAGTCTGAGTTTGATGGTGTAGCTGGTTGCTCTCTGTGCCCACTAAGCCCAGGTTCTCCCTTCATTATCTCAGCTCAGTGTCGGAGAGGATCTAGCAGTGTATTTGGCTGGTTTGTTGAAGCATGGGTTGGGAGATGGCCTCCACTAAATCAAATCAAAGTACCAGACCTACATTGGGATATTGTAGGAACAAATTAAGCCCACAGACCCACAAATGGAATGCCCCAAGGACACACCTTTCACCGAAAGAGTAAGAGGAAACTTGTGAAAGAGGCCGCAGCATCTTGAAAGCCTCTTGGGATTGCTATTTTATGTCACCCATGTTTGACAATGGCAAATGCCCTAATTGAATTAAGACGCTTAGCCATAATAGGGCTAATTGCACCCTGTTGGGCTTGGGGCCAAGCGGCAGCACTTAAGCCACAGAGACAAGGTGGGTGAGGTGACTATAATGGACAGCCGAATCAAGCTAATAAGAATAGGCTGACTTATATGGACCTATGGCATTGGCTACTTAGACAGGGTCTGACCTACGAGTGAAATAGATGTGAATTCTACTAAATATTTACTTGATCTAGACAAGTAGATGAATTTTAGAACAAATAAATTATTAAATAAATATTAACATAGTTCTACTCCCTTAAAGAGTTACAGTTACTTCCTGGGGGCAGTTCTAGCCTGCCCTACATGGTAACTATGAGTTAAATCAACTTGAGGGCAGTGAGTGGGTGTCTTATATATTAATATTGTGGGGCTTAAGTCAGCGTATGGGAAGTTCTTAGAACAGAAAGTACCATAAATAAAATGATAGGCACTTAGCATTGGTATGCTTGCTTTTGTTGATAGGCTAAACATTTTTATATTTTTACTATATTGTTAGTAGTTGTAACCAAGTTGGTTGCATTCAGGGTTGACTTACATAAGCATAATAAAATATTGTCTGGTTCTGCACCATTTTCAAGATCATAAGTATGTTTGGGTCCATTTTGTGGCTTTTTTTTCTTTCAATCCATCTTATTGAGAATTTCTCTTGTTTTTGTTGGCTCTGTACCAAACATGATGCATTTTCTAGAATTTGATTTTTCCTTATGATATGTTCAAAGGAAATAAGCCAGTCTCATCATCATTGCTTCTCAGTGCATTCTTGTCTCATTTTTCCCACCAAAGGCTGATTTTTTTTTTTTACTGACAGTTCATGGTATATTTGATATGATTTTTGCAAATACCATAATTCAAAAGCATCCATTCTTTTTCTGCCTTCCATTTTTATTGTCCAGCTTTTCCACACACGTGTGATGCTGGAAAAGACCATGCCCGGCACACGGTAATCATCACAAAGTGACACCCTTGATTTGTCAGCTATCTCAAAGAGGTCTCTGCAGCAGATTTGCCCAATGTAATGTGCCATTTGATTTCCTACTTGCTGCTTTAATGGACCTTAACTGAGCCAAGCAAAACTTGAGAATTGATTTTTTCACCTCATTTATGATGGTAGTGTTTCCTGGTCCACTTGTGAGGAGTGTGGGTTCTTTACAGTGAGGTGTAATCCACACTGAAGGCTGTCTTTGATCTTCATCAGTAAGTGGTACAAGTTATTTTCATTTTCCGTAAGCAAGGTGTGTCACCTGCATAGTTCATAAGTCTTCTTCCAATCTTCATACCACATTCTTGTTCACATCATGCATCTTCTCAGATGATTTGTTCAACATGCAGGTTAAATCAGTAAAGTAAAAAGCTATAACCCTGCCGCACACTCTTTCTGATTTTGAACAATGCAATTTTCTCTTTATTTTGTTCAAATTAAGATTTAGGGACTGGTTCTACATGAGCACAATTAAGTGTTTGGAATTCCAATTCTTCACAATGTTATTCATAATATAATTTATATAATCAAATGTTTTAGTGTAGTTAAAACATGCACAAACCCAAATACACAGCTCTCTGGTAGGCTCCACTTTGAGATCCATTTGACATAAGCAACAAGAGCCTTTGTTTCATATCCGCCTCTGAATCCAGTTTGAACGCTGGCACTTAGTTGTGGACATGACTGCAGTCAATTAAAAATGATCTTTAACACAACTGTTCAGCATGTTATGTCGATGATATTATTCTATAATTTCCACATTCTATTTAGTCATCTTTCTTTGGAAGGGCCATCAATATGGATCTCCTCCAGTCATTTGGCCTGAAAGCTATCTTCCACATTTCTTGACATAAATGTGTAAGTAATCCATCAATTGGTATTTCATCAATTCCTGGAATCTGGCTTTTCACAGGTAACTTCAGTGCAGCGAGAATTTCTCCTTTCAGGACTAGCAGTTCCCGATCACATGCTACCTCATGAAATGGCTGAACATCAACCCATTCTTTTTATTACAATGACTTTGCGTATTCCTTCCATATCTTTTCCATGTATCCTGCATCTTTCTTTCTTTCTTTCTTTTCTTTTCTTTTTTTGCACAGAAATGCAACTTGAGGTTTGAAGATTTTCTTCAGCTCTTTCAGCTTGAAAAATGCTATGTTCTTTTCTTTCGATTTTGTAATTCCAGGTCTTTTCACATTTCATTATAATATTTTACCTTGTCTTCTTGATCCACCATTTGAAATCTTCTATTCAGCTGTTCTGCGTCATCATTTTGGCAGTACCATTTAGCTACTCAGAGCCTCAGAACAAGTTTCAGAGTCTTTCTCCTGGGACATTCATGTGGTCTTCTTTTTTTTGTCTTCTTAGTGGTCTCATCATTTCTTGTGTGTCTAATGCCCTGGACACCTCTCACTTCTCGTCTTGTCTTTTGGCCATTGGCATGCAGAGCATCAAATCTACCCTTGAGATGTTTTCTAGGTCCAGGCAGGATATATTAAAACTCCTGCTTTGGTTCCCATGGACTTGCTTTGACTTTCTTCACCTTGACTTTGCTCTTGAATGACTGATGCTGTGTTCCACCAATGTCCCTGGGTTTGTATTGTCTGATGACTGGACTTCTCCCATGTTTCTTTCCACAGATAGTTAATTTAATTCCTTTGTAATCCTTCTAGCAAGGCCTATGAGTATAGTCATCAGCAGTATTCTGGGGGGAAAATGACTTTCACCGAAAAAAATCATTAGTCTTTCAGAATTTAATTATGATATATTTGTTAACATTTATATACTCTATGATTATATTTTAAAACTCCCGATATCAACTTTTGCATTTCACTCAGTTCAGCTTATGAATGCATACTGATTTCGTATTCAGTCAATTTCAGACTCTAGCAGGTCATAAAAAAAAGTTAAATTTCTTCATCTTTGGCTTTCTTGGTTGATGAGTAAGTTTGAATAATAATCATATTAACCACTCTTTTCTGTTGGTGTATATTTGATGATAGGTTTATATTAAAAACTGAGAGCTAAAAATGCATTTTTATAAAAAGATGTAAATAAATATATTCACTGAAGTGTCAAAATGTGTTTTAGTTTTAAGTATTTTTAGCTTCATGACCAAGGTCATGATACTTGAACTATTTGAAGGAGTAAGTTCATAGCAAATGGATGCCAATATTTTTATATATTGCATCAACTGCTTTAAAAATTCTATGCTTTGAGCGTGCTTTGTATTGGACCATAACTTTATTATACTGATTCTTTTGTTCTTGATAAAAATAATATTCTTCCACAATATCCTCAAAATTATGTAGTCTTTTGGTACTTCTAAAAATTGAGAATGTGGATTTTTTTTCTGGAGATAACCCTCAGGTCACATATGGACACGTTTTCTAAGTTACATAACAGGAGTGTATGTGGGATATGCAGTTAATACTTAAAAAATTATCAGTAATAGTCAAAGATAGTTGTATAAAATATGTTTCACTGGAAAATTCTGTCAGTATAATAATCACACATGGATAAAATAGTTACATGTTGGAAGCAGTTTAACCTTGAAGTCAGGCATCCCTGAGTTCTAAACCTACTTCCACCATGTCTCCACTGTGAAAGCTTAAGGGATGGTTAATTTTTCAAAGCTCAGAAACATATTTTTAGAATGATTTTAAGTGTATGGATGATAAGACTGATGTCTAGATTAAGTGAGATAATGGCTGTAACCCTCGTGCATGGTACCTGAGACAGAAAACTCCCCCTCAAAGAAAGCTATACTCATCATTAGTCAAAGACCCCAACCCATTACTGTCTCAGCACTGAACCAACTTATTCAAAGGGAATCACTATTTCTTAAAAATTTTAACTGTGAAATATAAGACACAAAGAAAGCACCTAAACATAAATGTCCAAACTGATTAATATTAGTAAATAGTAAAGTTGACGCAAGAATAACAAAAGCACAGATTTTTAAAAATGCATTGCTAGCATCCCAAAGTCCTCACTTCCCAACGTCACTATCCATTTGCTGATCGGCGAGACCTCCTTGCCCCACAAGGGTAGTCATTTTTTTCTCAACAGTTTTATTGGCACATAGTTTACATGTCATACACTTCAATAGTTCAATCATATAAAGAATTGTACAATTATTATCACATCAATTTCACAGTTAAATCGCCTTTAAAATGGGTTGTGCAATCACAATCAGTGCTAGTGACCCCTCCCACTTCCACCTTCTTCTTGTTGACTCCTGGAATCCCCTTTCCCGCCCTATCTCCCACCCCCACCCTCATAGTCCTTACAAACCCTTGTATCAGTTATTATCACTATGCATCCACTCCTCCTGTGCTTCACAAACTGGGAAACCCAAGAGAAACAAGTTTTAAAAATTGAAATAAGGTGGTAAGGATATAAGAATAATGATAGAAAGGTAAAAATACAAATAATGAGTAAGAAAGAAAATGTTCCCATCGATATTTTAAAAGTCAGGGGAGAAATTTTTGTCCTGGAACAAGTAAGAGATACTTGCATAGAACAAATTCAGGTTGAGTGTATAGGGAGGTCAACCGGCCAAGTATCGAGTTTGATCCAGCACAATCAAGATTACAATGGTCTTGGGGCAGACTTTTGCCTGTGGCTAGAGTCAATCTGCCAGTGGCTCAGTCTGAATAGATACTCTGCAGGTGGATTTTGGGCTTCCACTGTCTTCCATAGCCTGCTACAAATTGGGTGTTCATAATTTTAGCTCTGATACTTTTCCTTTACCATATTTGAATTTTGTTTGTTATTTTAAATCAATTTATTGAGGCTCATACAATTCATCACAATACATAGATCAATTGTGTCAAGCACATCTATACATTTGTTGGCCTCATTATTCCCAAAATTCGCTTTCCTCTTGGGTTCCATATTTGAATTTTGTAATTGTCATCTTTGAATCTCACAAGCTGGTGTGCTTTTTCTCTGTGGATTTAATTGAGTCCTTGCTTAGATGGCTGCTTGTTTGAATACAAACCTATAAGACCCCAGGCACTATTACAATTGATAGCCAGGCACCATCTGCTTTCCTCAGCACACTTTGCTCTAGCACCCTTATCTTCCATGATCCTTTCATGAAGGCAAGCATCAAGCAAGGCCATGAATTGGGGCTAAAGTTCAGTGACAGCCCACACTTCATCTGCTTCTCCAAGGAGTTTGCGTGCAGCATATCTCAGGTTTACTTTGGTGGTCGTAATATGACAAAATCAAAACACTATAAGACCAACTGCACCAATAGCAGCCATAAGCCAACCAGAAACCAGACCAAGAGAACACACACACACAGAGAAAAATAAAAAAGAAAGAAAAAACCAAGCTAAAAGCAGGAAAGCAGAAACCAGTAAAACAAAGAAGTACAGTATTGTCAATCCCCCCCTGGGGTATAAGGCGATTATACTTTTATCCTCAATTTTCCCAAGGACCCAGTACTCCAAACACTGTTGTTATGAAGAATCTATGTGACTCATGGGTTTTTGTCCTACACAGTTTGATTTCCCATTCCATTGGGCTCTATGGACCCTAAGTGTGGGGATTGATGCCAGGGGGGACCTTCCTGGATCAATTCTTCCAAGTGGAGATTCCTGCTCAATGGATCAGAACCTGTCGGGCCCTTGTAAAATGGGCATCGAGGTACTGTATGTATAGTGATCCTGGGTCCCATTCCATTGGGCACCAACCGAGCCGGGGATTCCCCCCCCACCCCCAAGGTCCAATGATCGCCATTTCCACAGTCCTGGGGCAGTCACTTCCTGCTTCCTCTCCCATCCATATCCCTGTCCTCAGTCCAAAGCTGCAGGCAGCTTCAAGGCTGGGTTCGCAAGGGTAACTATTTTTAATATTAATTTTAATTCTCTTAACATATACCAAATACTTCCTCTCCTTGTGTTTGTGTTTTAATACTCAGAGAGAAATAATTCTAGCAATGGAAGATCTATGAATTCCCCAAGAAAGTTTGGTGAATCAAGCTCATATTTATTGAGAAATGCAGTAAATTTATTGAGAATCTAGTAAAGTGATATTCTGTTTGCCTCCAGGAGCTTTATAGTGATGAAACAGAAAGCCATTCTCCAGGCTACCAGGCTGTGTGAGGGCCTCTATGTCACTTTCTCATGGAGAATAAGAATATTTACCAGAAGCAAAAGTAATGCTGGAAATCTAGATTTTGTAATTTTTTTCGTAACCAACTTTGTAGCCATATTCCATAACTTGAGAAAAAATAGGAGATGGGAAGGGGCTAAACAATGATTGAGTACTTGCTACATGATAGGCAATGTGCTAAAATTCTGTCCATTTTACTTACCAATTGTCTTACAACAATACAAAAAACGTGATGGATAATATTAATGATGTTTGATATATGAGGTAGTTGAAACACCAAGTTAGAAAGTAGGAATAAGATTTTTTAAATCAAAAACGGCAAGATTTCTGGTTCACTCTATTGGGAAAATATAATGATTAAAATATAAATGTGCCAAAACAACAACACAGTCTAAAAATGCATAAAGCAAAAATTGACAAAAAGCAATGCAAGCTAACACAAGAATCCCAAAAGCATAGATTTTTAAAAGTGCATTGCTAGCATTTATAGTTGGATATTTCAATATCCCATCCTCAGTAATTGATAAAAAAATTTGACCAAACAATTTGTAAGACCATTAACTGAAATGTACAAGGCATGGCTTGGAGATTTTGACATGACGTAAATAAATGGACAGGCATTTCATGTTCATGCCTCGATATTGTCAACATGCACTTGTTTCCAAACTGGCTCATAAATTCAATGTAATTCCTTCAAAAGGTCAGCAAGCTTTTCTTTTCTTTTGCGTTTCAATATAAATTGACAAACTAGTCGTAAAATTTATATGGAAATAAAAAGACCTAAAATAGACAAAAGTTAATTTAAACGATTGAATAAAAAATCATAAATTTGGAGGACATTTAGCAGCCAAGTTCAAAGCTTTCCATAAAGTTACAGTACACAAAGCAGTGTCACAGTTACATAAGAGTAGACATAAGTATCAATGGAAAAGAACTGAGAGTTAAGAAATAAGTTCTTACATTTATAATGAATTGCTGACAGAAGTGGAAAAACAATTCAATATTGAAAAATAAAAGAATGGTCTTTCAACAACCAGATAGATGTGTACAAAATAGCAAAGAAAGAAAAGGAAAAAAGGGAACATAGATTTCACCCCATATTACATGCAAAAATTAACTCAAAATATAAAATAGACCTAAATGTAAATTGTAGGAGAAACCATAGAAGAAAATATTTGTGACCTTAAGTTAGACAAAAGAACACACAATATAAAATTAAAAACATTTGCACTTTAATCACTGAAATATGTTGCTGTTTTCAGGTGCCATTGAATTGGCCCCAACCCAAGCGACCCTCTGCACAACAGAACAGACAATGCGTGGTCCAGCTCCATCGTCAAAATTGCTTCCCTATCTGAGCCCATTGATGTAGCCACCATGCCAATACTTCCCCTTCAGGGCCTTCCTCTTTTCCGCCACCTCTCCACTTTACCAAACAAGATGTTATTCTCCGGACACTGGTCTCTCCTGACAATATGTCAAAGCATGTAAGACAGTCTTGCCATCCTTGCCTCTAAGGAGCACTCCGGCCTTACTTCTTCCAATAGAGATCTGTTTGTCCTTTTAGCAGTCCCTGGTACCTCCAATATTCTTCTCCAGCACCACAATTCAAATGCATCTAGTCTTCTGTGGTTTTCCTTCTTCAATGGACAACTTCCCCATGCATATGATGCAGTGGAAAACACCGTGGCTTGGGTCCAGTGCACCTGAGTTCTCAGAGCAACATCCTTGTTCTTCAATAGTTTAAGAGGTCTTGTGCGGCAGGTTTACCTAATGCAATATGTCTTTAGAGCTCTTGACTGCTGCTTCCATGAGCACTGATTGTGGATCCAAGTAAGACAAAAATCCTTGACAATTGCAACTCCCCAGCCCCTATCGCCCATCTATCATAATATTACCTAATGATGCAATTGTGAGTCTTTTGGTCTTCTTTATGTTGAGTTGCAATCCATACTGAAGGCTACAGTCCTTTATATTTATCAGCAAGTGCTTACAATTCTATTTACTTTCAGCAAGCAAGGTTGTGATATCTATATACCATATGTTGTTAATAAGCCTTCTTACAACCCCAATGCCACACTCTTCTTAATATAATCCAGCTTCTCTGATGATTTGCTTGACATATAAATTGAATAAGTATGGTGAGGGGACACAACCCTGACACACACCTTCACTGATCTTAAACCAGGCAGTAGTCCCTTGTTCTGTTCACACAACTGCCTCGTGATCCCTGTACAAGTTCCAAACGAGCACGATGGAGTGTTCTGGAATTCCCCTTCTTCTCAAGGTCACCCACAGTGTATTAGGGTCCACACAGCCCAATACCTTTGCAATTGGAAGTGATCAAAAATTAAATGGAGTGCATGCAGATCAATATCCTAGGTATTAATGAGCTGAAATAGACTGGTGTTGGCCATTTAGAATCAGAAATCATGATTTACTATGCTGGGAATGACACAATCAAGGTGAATGGCATGACATTTATTGTCAGAAAGGATCTTGTTAAATCCATCATGAAGTACAATGCTATCTGTGATCAGATTTTATCTATCCACCTTCAAGGAGATACAACCAACACAACCATTATTCAGATTTATGCACAAAGCTAGTGATAAAGAAATTGAAGAATTTTCCCAAGGACTTCAGTCAGAAATTAATCATATATGCAATCAAAATGTATTGATAGTTATCAGTGATTAGAATGCAAAAGTTGGAAACAAAGAAGAAGTACTTGAAAAACATGGACTTGGAGATAGAAGCTGGAGATCGCACAATATAATTTTGCAAAACCAATGACTTGTTCATAGCAAATATCTCTTTTTCACAACAGAAAAAGCAGTGACTATACACATGGACTTCTCCAGATGGAATACACAGAAATTGAACCGACTACATCTGTGGGAAGATGTGATGGAAGAGCTCAACATCAGCAGCTAAAACCAGACCAGGGGTCAGCTATGGAACAGACCATCAATTGCTCATATGTAAGTTCAGGATAGAGTTGAAGAAAATGAAAACAAATCCACAAAAGCCAAAATACAACCATGAGTCTATCTCACCTGAATTTTGTGAGCCCCGTAAGGAACAATTTGACACCTGGAACACTAATGACGGAAGACCTAATGAGCTGTGGGGGACCATGAAGGTCCTCGTTCACGAAGGAAGACACAGCTCGTTAAAAAGACAAGAAAGAAGCACACCAACATCAGTGACCAAAGGATTGTAAATCATATAGTCTGAAGTCGAAGGAGGGAATAGTACCAGAGCCTAAATTGTGAGAATCTGGTTTTCAGAAGGCGATGGATGACAGTGGGAGCCCAAGATATATTTGTGGGATCCACATAGGAAATAAGCCTCTGGTGCTCTCCCTCCATCCATCATAGAGGGATGGGAGGACAGTGGTTACAAATAGGGTACACTGGAGAGATGACTGCAGGAGACCAAATGACAAACCTGACGTGAACGGTTACAATTTTTTCAGTTGAGCGCCTCTGATGCACATTAGGCTTGATCTGGTTTTCAACATTTCCTGTATTTTTTGTTTGTTCATATTGGGGTTTATTGTAGAGGTGTCATGTCACTGGGGGGTCATCATCTTGAATGTTTGTTATATGGTTTCCTGTTTTTCATTATATGAAACTTGGGATTGATGAACTTATAGGGACAGGAAAGGGTTTCTGAGGGATTCAGTGGTGTTGGGGCGGGGAGGGAGGGTAAAAGGGAGCTAACGTCAGGAGTTCAAAAAGGAAAAGAATGCCTTGAAACTGTGTCAGCAATTACACAACACTACGTAATGTGATTAAACTATGGAATGATATATCTGTACTTACTCCCAATAAAATGGTCTTGGGGGCAAAAAGACAGGAAAGAAAGAAAAGATGAAGGATATCAAAAGAGACTCTGAAACTCACAATTGCAGCACAGCTAAAGCGAATCAACGAAAAGACGCAGTCACGGAGCTGAATCGAACATTTCAAAGGACAGTTTGAGTGGACAAAGGCAAACATTGTAACCAAGTGTGCAAGGACCTAGAACTTGAAAAACAAAAGGGAAGGACATGCTCAACATTTCTGAAATGGAAGGAAATCAAGAAAAAACTTTCCAGTTGCAAATGTTAAAGATTTTATAAGGCAGACTATTGAATGACACAGAAAGCAGCAAGAGGGTATGGAAAGCATTCACAGTCAATGTGCTAAAAGTTGACATTCCACCATTTCAGGAGGAAGCATATGAATAAGACCCAGTGGTGCTGAAGGAAGTTCAAACTGTGCAGAATGCATTATAACACGGCTCCAGGAATTGATGGAATACCCATTGAAATATTTCTGAAACCTGAAGAAGCACTGGAAGCACTCACTCGTCTATGCCAGGAAATTTGGAAGACAGCTACTTGGTCAACTGACCGGAGGAGATCTCTATTTGTGTCCATTCCAAAGACAGATTACCCAACAGAATGGTCAAACTGTAGAAGGATATCACACGCAAGTACAATTTTGCTAAAGAGCATCCAACAATGGTTGCAGCAGTACATTGACAGGGAACTGCTAGAAGTTCAAGCTGGATTCAGAAGAGGACGTGGAACAAAGGAAATCACTGCTGGTGTCAGATGGCTTTTGCTGAAAGCAGAGAAAACCAGAAAGACATTTACTTGTGTTTCATTGACTATGCAAAGGCATTTGACTGAAGAGATGGGTATTGTTAAAAGCAGATGGTGTACACCTGGGGTGTTAAGGGTTTGTCTTAAAACAAGCAGCCATCTAAGTAAGGTGTCCGATAAGTCCAAGCAGAAGGGCATCAGCTCATGTGATCCAAGACATCTAAACAAGAAAATCCAAGACTAGAGGAGGGAACTGTATGAGCGCTTAAATTCTGAGCACCTGGTTTGCAAAAGGGCTACGAGAATAGTGAAAGCCCAAAATCAATTTGCAGCCTCCCCACGGAGATGAAGTCTCCACTCAACACCCTTGAACCAATTACCAGATATGTGAAGAGCTTTGTCCTCCAATAGAGTACATTGGAAAATCGAATACTACAGTTATAGCTAGCTTAAAATTTAATATCTTACCATTAGTTTTAACCTTTGACTGTTTTTTAACTTGTTCTAGTTTTTAATATTTCCTCTATTTTTCTGGATTGAAGTACATAGGTGTTTTATTTTGTTGTTGATGACGGTTTTCTTTTCCCTTTTTTGGGTATGATTTCCTTTATATGGAAGCCTGGAAGTCTAGAGACAACTAGATTAATAGATCCTTGAGGTTATGACAGGGGAAGGTGGGGTAAATGGGGAGCTAATAACAATGGATGCAAGAATGAAGAAATTATCTAACAAATAAAACAAAATAAACAAAAATCTTTGCCTTTTAAAAGAGACTATTAAGAAAATTAAACACTATAGACTGGGAGAAGATCTTTTCAGAGAATATATTTGCAAAGTAGAAAAAGAACTCTTGCAGCTTAATAATAATAGAATGAGAACCTAACATAAAAATGAGCAAAGTATTTGAAGAGGCGTTTTACTAAAGAAGATCTGAGTGGCTACGAAGCATATGTAAAGATGTTCAACATTGTCAGTCCTTAGAAGTAGAAATTAAACACAATGAAATATTACTTCACATTTCTAGAATGGCTATGAAGATAACTGGTAATAACACATGTTGAGAGAATATTGGGAAACTGAAATCCTCATGCACTGCTGTTGGACATGTACAGTGGAAGGTATCTGCGTTGTATGTTTATCAGGTTCATAAAAGGTAGAACATAAACTTACTGTGCAACCAAGCAGTTATGTTCCTAAAACCCTATTCCAAAGAAATGAAAGTACAAAGATGAGGATTTGCTGATACCAGCCCAAACTAGAGACAAGCCAGTGACATATGTTCATCATGTGGTGAATTGGTTACATGATACTATTAAGAAATTTAACACAAAGTGTGTTGGTTAAAATGGTTACACACAACTATGCTGTATGCATAATTATGCTCCGTTACCCACGTTGTTAAGCTGGGTTGTCCAGAGAAACAAAAGCAGCGACAATCATATGTATAAGAAATAACTTTCTATCAAGAAGTACTCTTATATCACAAAGGTGTCCCAGCCCCGTCTAACGTAAGCCCGTGGATCTGATGCTAGGCAGGGCCCTCTTCAGACCCACATACTGCAGGCCAATGGCACAGAAAGGGGAAGTGGGATGCACGAAGATCACAGGCTGGTGGGTGCAGAGTGGCCAGGAACTAAGGTGGGTGGAAACATGGCAGGCCCGGACACCGCTCAACCCACATAGGGCTTCCCCTGGGGGCAGGCACAGGGTCCTGGGAAGGAAGAAGGCAAAGGGGCAGAAAGAAGAGGGTGGGTCCCCAGTGTCATAGAAAAGGGCAACACCTCCCAGGAGGCAACGTCAAGTCAGGTGGGACTCCGCCCCTGCACACGCGCACATTGAACATCAAATCAAACTGTCACACCAGTTATTTTCCTCAAAGCCACGTTTTGTACCCACTTTTCTATCTCTAGGAGCCACGGTGCTATAGAGGTGAAAGCACTAAGCTGCTAACCCAAAGGTTGGTGGTCTGAATGCACCAAGGGCACAAGATGTGGCAATCAACGTTGGTAACATGTCCCGGCTCGAAAACCCTAGGGAGGACTTCCCTGTCCTAACAGATGGCTCGGAGTCGGAATGGGACTTTGTTTCCCTGTCTCTGTATTTGCTTACCTTGTGGCCCTTTCATAACCTACATCTTGGTGTGCTTTTTCATCGACAGATGACTGCTGCCCAGAATGAGAGAGGGAGCGACATTATATAAACATGCTATTTGTCAGTTAGGTTAAAATAACCTGAATAGTGTCCTTATCAGAGACAGACAACTTTAACCCAGTTATAGAATATATACGCAGTATTTTAATTTTCTTAGTCAAACTTGACCATACATGATTACATAGTACACAATTCTCAAACATGTGGTTTCCTTGGGCCGTGTCCACATGAAAGTCAATCTGCTGAGAGAGAAAGTAGGCAGCTGCACAAGTACTGGGATTTCATGGATCTTCAGCCAGTATCTATTGGGTGCCTACCCCATGCCCCAAACGGCTCTCCATGCTGGAGGTACAGAAGTATGCCACAGATAAGCCCTTGCGTTCATGGGCCTCACAGTCCAGCTGGGGAAGAGAGACCCAAACAAACAACAACCCCACCAGGAATGATATTTAGCATGTTAGGATCTGGGGAACCCCTGAAAAATAAGAAGAGAGGAAATAGGAATGGTGAAGAAGGCAATTACTATTTGTGGAAAGTAGACATCCAAGGCTTTTCAAACACGTTGACAATTGTGCACAGCGGAAAACAATGAAGGCAGAAATTGTTTAGTTAATAGGGAAGGCGCAATGTAGGCAAAGAGGACAGAAAACGTACAGGACGGGAGGCACAATATTCACTTGAGCAGGAGGACACGTGTGACTGTAGCACAGCGGGTGGGAGGCTATGTAAGAGAGAGAAGATAAGGGGAGTGCAGGTGATGAGAGAGTTTGCCAAGCATGAAAGGCCTTCTTGGGGATTTTAAGATGTCCAGACAGTACTCTAAGATGGGGGATAGTGAAGACTTTTGAGCAAATATGAGGCATGATCTGACTTCCGTTTTAAAGGATTACTCCGGTTGCTGGGCTGTGATTGACTGCAGTAGGGCAAAGGCAGAGGCAGGGCGTCCAGTTAAGACACTGTTGCAATAATCCAGGCAAGAGGTGATGATGCCTTAGGTCAGAGTACTGGTTAAGTTATCATCTTCTCTATATCTTTCTATGGAAGTGTCAACAGGGTTAGCTGATAATTAGATAGCGAATGTGAGAAAATGAACCAAAAATTATTTCTATCTATCCTATCTGTTAAAAGTTTATGTCGTTTATTTATATGTCAGACATTGTTCCATGTTCTCCACAAATATTGACACATTTAACCCTTGTTCATAGCCCTATTAAATAGGTACTATTTTAATCCTACTTTCATGCCGTCAAGGTTTTGCTTCTTAAGCATGGCGCCAGCACCTGTTGAGAGAGGGGAGAATGTGGAAAGAGCAGTCCCAGTTGGTCGATTAAGGTTGTGGTGATGAAAACAACTGCACAAAGATGTCAAGAAAGCCCTTGGTTATGTAAGTTTTGAGTTAAGGCAAGTGGCCCAGGGTAGAAAGATACATGCATCAGTATGCTGTTAATAGACGGCATTTAAAGACATGGAGCTGAATGAGACTGTTGGACCATGCTAGAGCCTGTCCAATACTTAATTTTGACTGCCGATGAGAAAGTAAGCAGAGGATACAAGGAAGTGACCAATAGGGGTATTAGGAAAGGCCAAAGGGTGGAATATTCAGGAAACCAAGTGAAGAAAGTATTTGAAAGAGGAGGGGATGAGAAACTGTGTCAAACACTACAGAATTGTGAAGCCAGAGAGAACTGAGAATGTATTGATTGGATATTGTAAACAGAACTGTTTCATTGACTGGTAGAGATGGAAGTGTAGTTATGACGGGTTCAAGAGAAAACAGGAAGAGTGGGAAATAGGGAGAAGAGATCATTCTTTCAAGACACAATCTTTCTTTTTTTTTATTTATTTTTTCTTTTTTAACATTTTATTAGGGGCTCATACAACTGTTATCCCAATCCATACACACATCAATTGTGTAAAGCACATTTGTAC
>NW_022103918.1:13204442-13216781 GCF_000313985.2 Echinops telfairi
GTGGGTGGGGGGAGGAAGCATAAAAGAACTAGAGGAATGTTGTATGTTTCGTTGGTGCCGCACTGCAGCCTGGCTGGCTTGTCCCTTCCTCGTGCTTCTTCTGTGAGAGGATATCCAATTATCTACAGATGGGCTCTGGGGCTCCACTCTACACCCCCAAACCCTCTCGTTCGCATCGATATGATTATTTGTTCTGGGTCTTTGATGCCTGATACCTGATCCCATAGACACTTCATGATCACACAGGCTGGTGTGCTTCTTTCATGTGGGCTTTGTTGCTTCCCAGAGAGATGGCCGCTTGTTTATCTTCAAGCCCTTAAAACCCCAAGATGGTACATCTTTTGATAGGCACCCACAGCTTTCTTCAGCACATTTGCTTATGCACCCATTTTGTCTTCAGCGATCATATTGGGTAGGTGAACATCACGGAATGCCAGTTTATTAAAACAAAGTGTTCTTGTGTTGAGGGAGTACTTGAGTAGAGGCCCAATGTCCATCTACTACCTTAATACTTAACATATAGCTATGTTCCTATCATTATATAAAAATATATTTACATATGTGTGTGTCTGAATTTATACCTCTATAAATGCCCTCTGCCTCCTAAGTCCTTTCCTCTATTTCCTGTACAAGAGATCTTAACTTCTTTATTTAATCACGGAACTTCTTTCCCCCCACCATTATCTCACGTCAAAGCCCAACATTTAAAAGTGTTAAGTCTGGACTATCCTGCATGAAGTCGAATGATCTAAACCCTTTTCAAATTTGTAACACACATACACAGTTAGCACACACTCCACAGGGCACCTTTGAAGATTACTAGAACCCTGAGTAGTAGCCATTCAAAACCACTAGTAATCTCACCTGCTCATTTTACAGATAAGAAAACAGGTTTACATCTGCCTTGTCCAATATGGTAGACCCATACAACCATTGAGCATATGAAACGTGGCTAGTCCAAATGGAAGTATTTAAAAATCTTTAGACTCTGTACCAAGAAAGGATATACCTCTTTATATGTCTAGAATTTCTTATTGATTACATGTGGATATATCAATAGTTTGAATAGATTTAAGTTAAAGATATTTTTAGTATTAAAGTCACTGTTTCACTTTTCTTTTTATGACTACGTATTAGAAAATTAAGTGGCTCAGAATTCAGGGCTCTCATTATAGTTCTAATAGCAAGTGCTAACCCATGCTGTCTGCTAGATGTGCTGTTCCTGGCTGGAGGCAGGCTAGAACTGGCTAACGACTCCTAACCCTGTACCGTTCCATGAAGCCACTCAGACTGCCCATTTACACAGAGCAGAGGTTGTCAACCTTCCTAATGCCACGCTCCTTTAATACACTTCCCCCAACCATAAAATTATTTTTGTTGCTACTTCATCACTGTCATTTTGCCACTGATATGAATCGGGCAACCCCTGTGAAAGGGTCATTTGACCCCCAAGGGGTCTCGACCCACAGGTTGAGAACCACTGACATAGAGGCATAACTGACTGATAAGAGTTACCCACTGAACAGCCTTAGGGAAGTTTTGTTTAATGGGATGGAAAGACTTTGAAGGCCAAGATGAAGGTGGAGTAGAATTATACCTATGCATGGCCTTTTCAATCACATATCCTTATTTGGACTCTAGAAGGCAAATGACCTAGTGGGAAGAAGTGAACATTTATTAGACGCTTGGTGTTTGTGTCAGCTGCCTACCTTTGTATGTCTCATTGTTCTGAGGAGTTCTTACAAAAGTCCCAGATCTGCCTCCAGCCTTATAATTCTGCTAGTTACCTTTTGAATATCTGTGTACATTTTTCTCTGAGAGCAAACTGTCCTCCATCTACCTATTTCCCGTTCTGCCCATTCCGATCCTTTTTCAAAGCCAACGCCAGCAAAGAGAAGTTGGGTTGGAGTCACTGTTGCTTCAAAGACTTCAAACCACTTCCCTTGCCCCTTGACCCTGAGGAGACGGACAGCGTCGCCGTGCCCTCTCACCTCTAGTCCAGGAGAGAAGCACCAGGATTGAGCAGGAAAGCAGAAGGGAAGTGGAGGAAGAAGAGCAGGAGGGGTAAGAAGGAAAACAGTTTAGAACGCATAACCAAGGGCTTTCGTCTTTTCTCTGGACTCTTGCGGCTATAAACTCTTAGATGGCAAGAACTGCATTTGTTTTGGGGGGTTGTGATCTGGTCAAACACCCACACAAGGACATGCTACTGCACAGTGGACAACAACTAGGAAGCCATCCCTTTATTTGGAGCCAGGAGCTTGCTCATAGCCTCTGCCAGTTCGAGACGGCATGGTGGCCGTGGGTGTGATAATGTAAGAAGATGGACACTGTGGTACCATCCTAGAGTGAGAGAAGACAAATGCAGCAATCAATTTATTAAACTTTTAAACACCTTGTCCCCTTTCAGAGCTCCGGGGAAGCAGAAAAACACCCAGACATTGTTGTAAGTCAGGGAGTTTCCAGCATTGCAACCAAAGCCCGAAGCCCGTGGCTGCCAGCCAGGCCTGCTGTCGTGCGTGGGAGACAGACGGGTCTCGGGGCCACGTCGGAAGTGCCGACCTTATGAGACATGCATGTCAGGATTTGGTCCACACCTATGGGCTTCCGCGGTTCAATTTCCCTCTAAACTATCTGCATCGCAGTGCCTGCTACGTGGCTGGTTGAGTTCTGTTTTCTTTCTAAGGCTTCCCTCTTATAAGTTTTGTCTCCAAGGAATCTATGAAATGAAATCCTTCTCTCGGGCCCCACCCATACCTGACAGCCCTGAGTGAGGAGCAGTGGCACAGAGGAATGTCCTGCGGGACAGGCCGCGCAGCGCCCCATTGTCTGGTCCTCACCGAGCTTGCCAAGGGGAGCCAAGGAATCAGTGCAGCTCTGGAAGGCCGCTTGGATGCACACGCTCTCCTCCTCCTGCCCACTCACAACATCTGGGGGAGAGGATTGAATCTAAAAGATGTGTGTGTGTGTGTGTGTGTGTGTGTGTGTATTTTTAAAGAAGGAATGAAAAACCAAACAAAATGTGGACCATTTGGTTAAAATGAAAGATTGATGGATGACTAGAGACTAAAGCAGGAGCAATTTACTGCAGTCGGAGGCCTAGCCAGTATACTGCAAGTATATTATCCAGGTGTCCAATCATAATGGCTTTATAGGAGAGGAAACATACAACCAACTCCACCAAAGCTGAGAACCCGGTATCTGGGTGCTAGGATTCCTTCTTGAGGTGCCTGCACAAACCACAGGACGGGTGAATGCTGAGCAGACAGTGCTGGTTCGTCTGTTCTGGGTCGGCATCCTATGCCAAGTGATTCTTGATTAGTGCCTCCCAACCGCCCAAGCTCACTGCCATGGAGTCAATGCTGACTCACAGTGAACTCCCCGCAGGTTTCCGAGACTGGAACTGCTTATTGGAGTAGAAAGTCCAGCCTTTCTCCCGAGGAGCTGCTGGTGGTTTTGAACTGCCTACCATGTAGATCGCAGCCCAATTCCTAACTTAAATTCTCTCACCTTTTAGATTTTCTTCAAAGAGCTGAGGAGCTCTGCTACCCCATATCTATGGAGTCACACTCGGGACTGTGACGGAGAAAGGAAGACGTCTCCTTCTACGTGTCTTCCATGCCAGCAACAGGCTTTGAGCTGTGCAGAACAAACCAGGATTCCAAGGTTCGGGAGTTTGCAGGGACACTGTGTGACTTCCTGAAAGATGAGGCATCTTGAGGGCGGCAGCCCCTCTGTGGTGGGACACCGCATTGGGAGAACCCAGCATCACCACCCATCTCCATTCCTTCCCAGAATGCACCAGTTTGGCCAGACTTTCTGTTAGGCCAGCCTTCTCCAGGACTCGATCTCTCTGGGATATTTTCTAGAATATACCTTAGAGACTACAACTTGAACAAGCTGATGGTTCCTGTTCTATTGGGCCCATGATTCTTCCGTGCCTTGACCCTGACCCGTCACAGCGCTTGCGTGCAGACCATGGGGCTGGTCAAAGAGGCTGTAGATTCCCTCAAGGAGCCAAGACGGGTTTCGTCTTGGTGTTAAGAAAGGTAGTAGGTTCTTCCGGATTCTTCGTCATGAAGACTTCTGCGGCCTCTTCAAGTAGGCCTTCTCTAGGCAAAGGTGGCTCCGGAAATGGATGTTCAGAATTTCTTTTGCTTCCCATCACTCCTCAAAAGCACGTCCTCTGGCAATGCCAGCTGGGAAAGAAGACAGGATAACCCAGCCGAGAGATGATCTCACCCCACCTTTCTGTCTCTTTCTAAGAGCAATTTAAAGTCACCTCTCTCCCTGGACCAGGTAACCAACAGTCTCCATTACTACAGGCTTTGAAGTGCAATTCTGTTTTCTAGGATCACCACGCTGAGTTTATTATACAGAAACAACGCCTGTGAATCTGCTCCCTGGAATGATTGCTCCTGGGTGGTCCTTCTTGGGTGGGTCCTGGGCACAGAAACCTCATGCCATGTTTCCTCCTCTGCTCAGAGGGCCTGGTAGATTCGACCTCACGCTGCTCAGCTCCAACTCCTACAGAGATCAGATCAGAGACACCGAGAAAGGGCTGTGTTCTAACAAGACAAGTTATCCAAACATCAGGCCTACTGTGCAAAGCCAGCCCTCCACAGCACACCCTGGCTGGAGGGGCCCTTTCCCGGAAAGGGTTTCTCCCCTCATAAAGATTGGTATCGCGGGGTGAGGAAAGAGTCATGTCACTCCCAGCAGGGCTCCCAGTGAGAAGGCCTTCACTTTCAATTACCCCCGAGCAGCTGTCAACTGCTGCTTATGTAACGGGCTCTGCGCCTCCCGCTCGCTCGGAGGAGGATGTGGAACCGTTTGTTGTTTGCTGAACAATGAGTCACGGTCAGATTTAGGGAGCAGAAACAGTGCATGTCTCCCTGCACTGCTTCATCCGGAACTTCTAGTAAAGAATGACAAGCAATGAGTCAGGGCCCGGTGGGGCCCACCCTCGGAGGGAAAGCACCACTGAAGCCTCATGAAATACAGGCCCCCACAGGGCCCACAGGGTGAGCTACTGAAGCCGACTTCAAGGGCATATGGACCTTCAGGTGGAAATTTGCTATGTAGCCAAGACTGGTGCATCTGAGAAGGAGGGGCTGCCTGATCTTGGACTGGTGAAGTCCTCTTCACAATGTCAGGAGCGTGAGCTGAAAACGGAGGCATCACAAATACACGGAGCCTGCTCCAAACCTCTCTGTCAGCCCTCCTCCACCCCCACTCATTGACCGAGAAGTCAAAGCCCTAGTTTTCAGTCAAAAAGAGAAAAAAAAATCATAAACTATTGATCATCTTCTAGGTAAACTAAACAAAACCTTGAGGAAACCTAGTTAAACCTCACAAAAAGATAGATGGGGGTTATTTGTTTCTCTTCATGTTCCTAAGAAATCCAGCTAGAAAGGAAGTACTAAGACAGCGATTCTCAACCTGTGGGTCTCGACCCTTTGGGGGTCAAACGATCCTTTTACAGGGGTCGCCCGATTCATAACAGTAGCAAAATACAGCTATGAAGTAGCAATGGTAATAACTTTATGGTTGGGAGTCACCACAACATGAACTGTATTAAAGGGTCAAGGCATTAGCAAGGTTGAGAACCACTGTACTAAGAGGTGGAAGGAGGGGGAAAGTGATGATGGGGCAGAAGAAGGCAAAAGGAAACAGAGGTAAGCTCTAGAAAGGAAAGGTATAGATAGGGATATTGACAGAGGTGTGTACTTATGTAAATACATCAATCCATAAAAATAGAGGTTTGGCCTATGTACATATATTTATAAGGCAATACACTGAGACTGCAGATGGGCCATGGGCTGTGGCTCAAAACTTCCCCTAATACAAGAATACTTTGTTCTAACACATTGGCGTTCTGTGATGCTCACTCTGTCCTCTCTACACAATTGCTGAAGACAAAATGGGTGCGTAAGCAGATGTGGTAAAGACAGAGGATGGTGCCTGGCTATTAAAAGATATAGCATCTGGGGTCTTAAAGGCTTGAAGTTAAATAAACGGCCATCCAACAGTGAAGCAACAAGCCCACGTGGAAGAAGCACACCAGCCAGTGCAATCCTGAAGTGTCATGGAGACTGGGCAATGGGCATCAGAAGATTCACAACAAACAAACAAAATGCATTGGTGAGAATGGGGGGATTAGAGCAGAGACCCAAAGCCCATCTGTGGATAATGGAACATCCCCCACAGAGGGGTCACAGGGAAGGGTGAGTCAATCAGGGTGCAGTAGAGCACTAATGGGCCACACAATATACCTTGCCCACCCCCCCCAAGTTATCATGACTCCAGTGCCGCTTCCCAATCTAGACTAGATGGGAGCATGTCCATAGGTATAGGCAAGGGTTAAAACTCACGACACATGGAACCCAGGAACAGGAATGGGAGTAGTGATACCAAAAGCGTAGAGGGAAGGGAGGGGAGGGAGGGTTACCGATCACAATGAATGTCACATAATCACACACCCCCATCCAGGGGGAAGAACAGCAGAAACCAGAGGGGAGGGAGACGCGGTCAGTGTGAGATTTGAAAATAATAACAATCTATAATCTATCAAGAGGCCATGAGGATTGGTAGGGGCGGGGAGGCGGGAGGGGAAAAGGGAAGAGTTGATCCCAAGGGCTCAATGGAAATTAAATATATAAAAAAGAACGATGGCAATATTTGTACAAATATGTCAGATACAATTGATATATGGATGATAACTAGAGTTGTAAGAGCCCCCAATAAAATGATCTTTAAAAAAAAAAGAAATCCAGCTAAATTGTATAGATTTCTTGAGGCACTAATAGGTCATTATTGTGGGTTCTCCCATCACCAGGCTTTTCTACTGGAATATTTACAGCAAGAAGCCACAGAGTGTACTCCCCTTCAACCAGTAGTAACTCATGTCTCATGTCTCATTGCATATGCACAAGTCTCTTAAGGAATTGGTGAGTCTACCTTACATGGTGATAGGTACTGTAAGAATTTCAGATCAACTTTCCCATGAAGAATACAGGGACTATTTTCTTCAGTACACGAGACTTCCGTAGGTTGAGTCTTGTCTATAAGAGGCTGTGTTGCTTCGCGATGAAGGTGGAACTGCCCGGTTGGAGCACCAGCTCTACGCTACCAGATGCCACGTAACTATGTAATTAGCATCCCTGCCTTCTCTCCTCTGGTAAAATGGGGGTAATAAGAGTCTCTACCTCATAGGTAGTTTTGAGGACTGAGGTAAAATTCATATAACATTTTGGATTATTTTTTTCACTCTTAACATTATTATTAGTTAGCCTGATGCTCCTCTCTAGTGATGTCTATCTAAAAATATGTATCACAGACAGAAAAGCCGGAGCTGATTTGTAGTCGAGTAAATGTGGCCTGTTCATAAGTAGCACAGTTTTTCCTTTGATATTTTTATCTGCAAAATGGGGAAATATCATAAATTCATACTGAAGCTCCAATAAGATAGAAGCTATCAAGTTATTTAGCTCATAAAGTGTTCAATAAATGTAACCATGTTGGTTCTTATAAAGTCTGTGGGCCTTTATCCCTGTGCAAATAAGTTCCAGATTTCTATATCTCAGAAAAATGAAATTTTAGTCCCCAATCATGGACACCTCTTTAGAGAGTTTTTATGAGGAAGCATTGCCATTTATGATGCAAACTCCCAGCAGGGAGGCAGAGTGGTAGGATTTAACTGACAGGAAGTCCAGAAGGGGATGATTCTGCCGCTTGGTCGAGAAGAAGGGGGGTGGAAGCTGAGGGAATCATTCTCTAGGTTCCTCGGCGCTTTCAGCTTGTGTTAGATTGGTTGTTTTCCTTCACGGGATGGGATCCGGTCCAGCTGACCACAGGAAGCAGCTGACCCACCTCCTTTGAGCCTGGCTTCTTGGCACCAGACCAGAGGATGAGGGCAGCGGCCACACCAACTGATATCATTGCCACCACCATCTTCACTCTAAGGCCGACACACATAGGGCGTGCTTACGGTGTGTGCCGGCACAGTGCTAAGGGTTTGCTGATTGCCTCGGTTTTACCCTTCCTATAACCCTGCTGGCTTAGTAGTATTATCCTCATCTTAAGGAGGAAACAGGGCTCTTAGGACATTTGCAACTTGCTCCTGATCCCCTAACTGGTACGTGGGAACAGTACTGAGCATCCCCTAACTAGGAAACTCTGACCCTGATGTTATCTCTTCACTGCTGCTGAGGGCAAGGTACCTCCGAGAGTTGGTGTTACCTCCTACAGTTGGCATTTAAATATATCACTTGCCTTTATGTCCTTGCTGAGCACCCATAGGTGGCCTGCTGGGCTAGTGCCCCCTGCCCGTGGAGCACTCACAGCCAGTCTATGTTGGGGAGAGACTGCGGCCATTCCAGAGAGGTTGGAAGGGGCCGTGGTCGGCTTTGGGCTCTGGGAGTCACCGCAATGACCTTGACAGGAACAATTCAGCTCCACAGGAGAATGCAATTCTCCATGGCACTGCCAAATTATTTTGTGGAGTCAGCCGGTGGCAAGGGGGTGGGGGCGCTCCCTGCCCACCCATCCTTTGGTGTGGTAGCCTCCCACGAGAATGACCCTCACCCCCAGTGTCTGAGTACAGCTATCATGGCCCTTGGGAAGGGCAGAGCTGGACAAATTTCTTTTCTTGAAACAACGTTAATCTGTCCAGTTTTGTGGCTTTTTTATGTGGAACAACATTAGCTCATCCAAGCTTGTGGTTTATTTGAAAACGAAATTCCCGTAAATCTTTCGCACCATCTGGCAGTGCGGTGATTGGCTGCGAGTTAGGAACAAGCCACTGAGCACACAAGAAAACAAAGCAAAGAAAACCCACCCAAACAGAGCGCCTCTCTGTCATCCCAGCACCCAAGCAACCTCACCAAGGTGCCCTGAGGACGGCACTGCCACCCACTGGAGCTGGGCCCTGTCACTCTCTGGATGGGAATCTGTGTCTCACAATGGCTGTAGCTCAGTGGGACTTCTCAGCTTAAGCTGACTCTTAAATATTTTCTATAGAATCAGATTTAGAAGGCACCTTCTAAGAACAGACCGAGGATCCAGAAACCAATATGAGTAGCTAAGAGAAAAGGCAAATTTGAACATCCGTGATTGCCTTTGGCGTATAGGGCGACAGCTAGGATGAGTGTCCTGGGACATAGAAGATGGTATTCTTACTCTCTGTCCATCACACCTACTAATCCTCTTGGGGTACTCACTGTGCACACAGCAAATCCTCATCAATGACCGCAGCCTTGAGCATACAGGGATAGACTTGTGAGCAAGACAGACAGACCCCTCCCCTCTAAATTATATTCTAGTAGCTTGGAATGGGTACAAAACACGGCCATTGGCAATAGTGATTTCAGGTACAATCAGGGTTATGAAGGGAACACAGGAGGGGCCGAGAAAGAAAAATGCAGTGGGTGGAGGATCGGGACCATCTTTAGTTCGAGTGCTCTGGGGAGGTTCTCTGAGGACACGACACTGAAGCCAGGATGCCATTATAAGATGTGACTGGCCTAGCAAGGCCTGGGAGAGCCTAGGGCGGGGTGGGGTGGGGGGATTACAGGGCCAGCTTTATAAATCCGTGAGCAGGAGGAGGGCTGCAGGAGGTCAGGATGAGGAAGCGCAGAGGGGCCACAGCACAGAGACTGGGAGAAAGCCCTGGAGGCTTTCCCACTGTGGAGAGTATCTTGTAGAAGAATTGGAGCAGAAAGACCAGGAAAGAGATGACAGTGACTTGAATCAGAGGGATGAGGGATGACAGTGGAGAATAAAGGAAGAGATTTCAAGTAAAATGAGCTGAATATGCTGATGGATTTGATATGGAGACGGAAAGGTGAGATCAGAGAAGCCTCTTCCTTTTCTTGAGCAATTCGGTGGGCCTCTCCCTGCCCTGGAGTCCAGGCTGACCCAGAGCGATCCACTGTGGGTTTCCGAGACTGCAATTGTTTCTGGGAGCAGAAAGCCCAGAAAACTCTGCCTTTCTCCCAAGGAGCTGGTGGTGGTTTTGAACTGCCGACCATGTGGATCGCAGCCCAATGTGTAACCACGACATTTACTAAGGTGCAGAACAATATATTGTAGAGAGCACAATTTAGGGGCGTGTGTATCAAAAATCCTGCCCTACTCCTCTTAAATATGAAATATCTGTGATATAATTTTTCTTTTTTTTAATTTTAATAAATCATTTTAGGGGGGGCTCTTACAGCTTCTATAACAATCCACACATCCACTGTATCAAGCACATTTGTACATATGTGCCCATCATCATTTCCAAAACATTTTCTTCCTACTTGAGCCCTTGGTATCTGCTCCTCTTTTCTCCCCTCCCTCTCTGTGCCCCCTCCCTCAAGAACCCTTGATAATTATATATTATTTTTATTTTCATAGTTTTTACCATAGCAAGTGATATTATCCAGCAGATCTATTAGAATACAGCAAAGAAAAATATATTAAGATGTCATTCGCATACAGCTGGTATGTATTTGAACCCCCAAGAATGGATAAACGGATCTAGCAGGTGGGATTAGAAGTGTAGTCTAGACCGGACTGTTTCCGGTTTTCTCATGTCCACGGCCGTATGGGTCTATGGACCTACGCAAACATGGAGACTCTTCTCCACATCACCACCATGTACGCACCTCGGTAGATAGTTTAGTCCACATGTGATCCATGCCCACCACCACACAAAGCATTTAGAGGTCACCCCTTAGGGACGCAACTGGGGACAAGGTCCTAGCAGGTCCTGAGCCGTTTGGACAAGTATTGGGGGGCGCTGGCGGTGATGTGCATTAGGCATTGGCATTAACCACCAGATCAATGGTTCCTACTCACCAGTCAGGTGAGCGAGAACGACGAGGTGGTCCGCCCCTGGAACGACCTACAGATGCAGAAACTGAGTAGTTACTGTGCCTTGGGACTGACTTGACGGCCGGCAGTGGGACAGAGCCCTAGAGGAGGTTCTAAAATGGACAAGAATACGCGTGCTGCGTAGACATGTCGCCTAAAACGTAGACTTTTTTACGCGGCTAAATAAAAGTCAGTAGGTCAGGTCAGCACGGGACCTCCAAAGCATAGGCTATGAAGCACAGGGACAAGAGTGGGGAGGGTGTTGCCCACATGACGCTCACAGGGGGCATCAAAGGCACTTCGGCAGGCAGCTGGCGAAGGGCACCTGTACCCCTCAGCCTGCAACCCCTTGGACCCACACCCGCAGTTTCAGCCCCACACTGTTCTATACCTTCCTCCACACTGACCTGGCCTTAAGGAGAGGGAGCACCCTCAAAAATTGCCAAAACGTATGTTGGTGCGGAGGAGAACGTCAAAAGGAAGGCCCAAGTGCTGAGGTGAAAGGGCAACAACCCAGCTCCAGAGCTGCGCACGCCCCCCCTTCCCCCCGCCCCCCTGACATACACACACACACATACATCCCCAGCACCACTGGCCTCTGGTGGCCACTCACATCTCATGTGTGGCTCACAGGTGCTGAGGAGGTGCCAGGACTCAGGCCAGGCTCACAATGGGGAAGCCAGGCGTTGAGGAATGTGGAGGAAGCTGGGAAGAGCAGCAGGGCCTCTAGGGATCTGTCCAATCAAGGCCAGAACCTGCCAGGAGCTGACCAGCTGAAGGACAACATCCAACAGTCCTTGGCTTCAGGGACCACAAGTCAGCAAGCAAGAAGCAGTCAAGGACGCCGAGGCTTTGGACTCGCTTCCTGTTTCAGTGAATTATCAGAGTGTCAGGCAAGACCACCCCTCCTCATTCTGGAAAAGGAGTCGACCTTCGGAGGGCCAGGTGCGGTGAGGATAAGAACCACTTGAGAATTCACAGTGCTTTCCCCACACCTGCAAGAGTGGGATGGATGACATCAAGAGTCACTTTGCTGTTCCACAGTCAAGGTGAAATCCCTGGCCTTTGGCCTGGCTGGTCAAGCTGATGCAGGGCTGCAGGTGGGGCCCATTCGCATTCTCCTTTCAAAGACTCAGGGGCCACAGCCCTCTTTCCAAAATCAGGATGCATGACCAGAACTTCACTGCAGCCTCGCTAATGGAGCCCTTAGCTTCCCTCCTCTAATGAGCAAATTCACAATGGAAAGGTATCACATGCACTACAAACAAACAAAAGGACCAAACCCATCGACAGTGGGTCAGTTCTGGCTCAGAATGACCCTGTAGGATGGAGAAGAACTACGAATGACTGTTTCCAAGATGATGAATCTTTACTGGTGTCAGTCTGGGTAGGCTAGAGAAACAAATCCATAGGAACTCATATGTGTATAAGACAGAGTTTTATATACAGGGTAATTGTACATTAAGAAAGTATCCCTAAAAA
>NW_022103918.1:13217018-13238863 GCF_000313985.2 Echinops telfairi
GGAGTCTCCACATGGCTTCTCTGGTCTCGGAGGTCTGGTTGCATCAGGGTAGGTCCATGTGGCTTCTCCAGCTCAGGGCAGTAGCGTTGTTCCATGTGTCTTGCCAGCTGCAATGTCTCCCACGGAGTGAGCTGAGAGAGAGAGGTGGCTCCCGCCTCCAAGGATTTTCCAGAATTCTAAGGAGAAGGCCATACCCACACAGAGGCCTCACCAGATTTACTATGACCCAATTGGCAGACTAGACTCCACCCCTTCACTCTTAATCCTCTCAAGTCCCAAATTGACACCACATTATGTAACTACCACAACTGAAATCAGCCAGCCTCATCTTTCTCCTGTGAGGTGGCTGGTGGATTTGACCATCACAGTGCTTAGCCACTGCACCACCGGGGCTCCTGTCAGATATGATAAAAAATCAAAAGCCAAATTCACTGCCATCAAATCATTTCCAACTCACAGACACCCTATAGGATAGTGTGGAACTATTCCTATAGATTTCTGGGGCTGTAAATCTTTATGGAAGAAAAAAGCCTTTTTCTCCAGAATGGCTGGTGGCTTTGAACTGCTGATCTTGCAGTTAGCAGTCCAGCACATAACCCACTACACTTCCAGGGCTCCTTCAAAAATAATCATGCTATAGAGTGACTACCATGTGAATAATGCTTTCCAATGCGCTTCTTTTTGTCTTCATAGCAGGACTGTCTCCCTGTAGCCCAAGAGAGGCAGGGCTGTCAGAGGCCTTGAGAACCAGGAATGAATGATACGTCTCAGTCCAAACTCCAGTGGTGGCACTGTCTGTGGTCTCGGGCAAGTCACGCTGTCTGCTCACTTCTTCTTTCCAAAATGTGAGGCTGAAAAGGGGCTGTGAGAATTCATTCGTTTGGTGGAAAGGTTTGAGCAACTCGGTTCTAGGAGAGCAATAATGCCCTCTTTCTATTTACGAGACTTAGGCTCCTCTCCTCATTTCACTTTTGATAGTCAAGTGGATTAGCAAGTAAATGGCAGCTCTCAGCAGAAATCTGTAGACCATTCTCACAGCCCCTGGCTTGCACAGCCCAGAGAAACGACTCAGAGACTCTTTGGAGTGTTACTTAAAGCAGCTTTCAACAAGCCTGAAGTCAAACAAACTTTACATCGCAGTGAAATTAAGCTATATTCCTTTTGCAAATGAAGACAATGGGGATTTTTTAAAATCATGGCCCTGAGCTTTAGATGTTCATTCACCTCCAAAGATTAAAGCACAGGACATAGCTATGTGTACCACACTTAAATGCATTTTTAAAAATGGTCTATGGCTAGTATCGGTAGAAAAGTCACCTTGACCCTCACTCGGGCCTTCTCAAGGTTGTCAGGCATACTTGGTATTAACATCAGGACTCTATTACCTCAATTGGGCTCACGTTTTGCTTGGGTTGAGATAATTAGAGTCCCCATGCTTCACTGCAGCTGTGAGAAGACACTTAAACAAAAAAAGGTTGTGGGCCAGGTAAGAAGCCTCTGATAAAGGAATGATTCACAGAAATAGAAACTAAAGCTTTCACACCATGAGCATTTGAGTGTGGCCTTATTCCTACTCTGATGTGAAAGGCATTGCAAACACCCTGCTTCTGAAATCAGCCTGGCACTGTACTTTCAATCAGCTCCCTACTGACCCTGGGAGTCAATACTCTTCAGGATTAGCTTAGCAAGCGTGTTTTATTCGATTCGTGTCTGAGGACTGGATACCAAAGAAGAGACCAATTACCCATAGGGACCACTGGGCCATAGAGCAGCTCAGACCACCCAGGCCATCATACCAAGGGGAAAGAGAATCATGTCAGGCTGGCCAGGAGTGAGAGGTGAGAGATCACTTGCCCTTCTTCGGAAAGCTTGCCTTGCCCCCGAGGAAGGTATACCAAGAAGGGCACTTCAGATAGAATCTTGATCTCCTCTGGCATAAATTGCAGCAGGGCAGAAAAAGAAGTTTGTCAGGGGATCAAGCGACCATTATCACGAGCCTAAACAATCCTGGTCTGGAAGAAGTCCAGTTGAGTTGCTCTTTGGAAGGGAAGAAGGCGGGACTCTGTTGCTTGTCCTTTGGACATGTTATCAGGAGGGATCACTCACGGGAAGAGAGCATGCTCGGCACAGTTGAGAGTCAGCCCAAAAGAGGGTGACCCTTAATGAGACGGATTGACGGAGTGTCTGCAACAATGGGTCCAAGCACAAGTGTGACAGGGAGGGTGGTGCCAGACTGGGCGGTGTGTCCTTCTGTTGTATGCAGGGGCGCCTGTGTAGGGATCAACTCCATGAGACCAGGCACCAGCAGCTGCCCGCGAGGAAGCCCTCATGATCTAGGGGCTTCCCCACGTAGGATTTCACTCACTTGGCTTTGACTCAGGAACGTGGGCGTGGCTATGAGAAAAGGGCTTCTAAACACAGTATCAGAAAATCAAATGATCAGAGTCCTCTTCACCATGCTTGAAGAAACCCTGCTTTCCTCAATTTGAGAAGTTCTTGCTTATTGAGGACGTGGGCCTTCTATGAATTTTACTGGAAAAGGCATTGTTTTTTTGTTTTTTGTTTTAGCCAAGTCAAAAATACATTTTCTTCTTATTATATTGTTTAAAAGAAATTCTACAAAGGGCCTTCCAGGGAAAAATCTCAATAGCTTTTCATTCTGTTTTCATGAACTTTTTGAAACCTCCTCATCTAATTCACATTAAAAAAAAAATGTTTGTTTGTTTCCTTGCCTTCCCTCCTTATGACGTTACGGTAAGAGCACTGGCTTAGGAGTTTGAGTAGCGTGTTTAAACCCTGACCCTCGTGCATATTAGCTGTCTAACGGGAATTACTGACTGCCTCCCAGGCTTGCTTCCGTTGATGACTACTATATACTAAGCAATCAATGCATTTTAAGAAATCAATCCAAGCCTCCACTCTAAAGACTCGTTAGGGTGAGTACTAATTATTAAGAGAGCTATTTCTTTCATCTATGAAGTTTTCACCTTGCCCACCAAAAGTGACCCGCCCTCAGATCACTGTCTTAGTGCTTGCTGAGTCACCAGAGTGGGGCTCTTGTCACTGTGGAGGTCCTGCCTGCTAGAGAGCCCCAGCGAATGCAATTGCTTGTGGGTGACCCTAGAATCAGACAAATGCTGGAGGTTCAAGAAGGATGTCAGCCACAAAAATCACTCCTTTGGGGCCTTGAATAATTTGTTGGTAATGAGGGCTCCCTAGAAGCAAGAGACCAAGCTAAATGACCCCTCGGATCTCAGGCATCTTTGAGGTTATACACCCTGTCATTGAGTTGATGACAATCCCATGTGTTACAGAGCAGAACGGAACATCATAGTACTTTTCCTGGCTATAATCTTGATAGAGGCAGATCACCAAGCCGTTCTTCTGTGGTGCCTCCGGGTGGGTTTGAACTGCCAACCTTTAGGTTAACAGTCAAGTGAAGTGGTTTGTGCCATCAAAAGACCTTTAAGGTCACAGGATTCCCTAAGAAACAAAATGAGGAGGCTTCTCAAATGTTTTGAGAGAATGAGGATGGCAACACATGAACAAAGGTGCTTGACACAATGGCTGGCTGGCTGGATTGTGATAACAGTTGTACGAGCTCTCAATAAAATGATTTTAAAAAGAAGAAAGAGAAACAAATGAGGCTAAAGAACACTAACAGAAGCACAGGATACTAGGTTTTGCCTCTTAGCCTCAGGTGACCAGATTTAAAGCGGGACACCATTGACCGGGGGTGGGGGGGGCTGAGGGGGGTGTTCTTGATTAAAAATTTGGTCTATTTGGTTCCCCAGCTTGTGCATTCTTTCCAAAAATCGGGACTTTTTTAAACCGCCAAAAACGGAAGCGGGACGTCTGGTCACCTTATTTTAGCCCCGCCTCCAACTCCCTCCCAATGGCTTAAACAAACAAACAAAACAAAACAAGCAAGCAAGGAAACCTCAGACACTTTTGGCTGGAGGTCATTAGTAGAACCTTACAAGAGAGCAGAGCGGAGCACTGGGGCAGATGCACTTCTGGTGGGTGGGGTGGCCCCTTCCCATGGGTGGGGTGGCCCCTTCCCAGCTGCCAACTGGATTTGCAAGCTGAGAGCAGGGACAGCAGATGGGAGAGTGATGATCTCCTCATGCCTTAGGTGATTCATCGGGCATCTGGGCCCACTGCCCACCTCCGGCACCAGTGGGAGCAGACTGCACATTGATCCACCAGCCGAGAACCATGTGAAGCTGGGGGTGGTGAGGGAAAGGCTGGCGTCCCTTTTCACGGGCCAGAACCCAGAGCATCCCTGTGCCAAACGCACCACATCTTCTTATTTCCTTTGTCTTAGAGGCCTTTGGTTCATTTCTCCATTAGCCTACTCAGGGTGGCTAGGAACATAGCTACATTAGCTCACTTTCCCAGGAATCCTCTCCTTTTGCCTCTTTTCGGCACTCTCGCCCAAAGGCGTCCCATATCTTCTAGCCTGACCTCCCATGGCGACTTCCTGCCCAACAGCCGAGCGAGGTTCGAGCCATGTTTTCTGTGATCTCTTTGCCTGTGCAGTGGTGTGAGGCTGGGTTCTCCCAGGCTGCAGTTTGAGAACTCACAGACTACACAGAGCGAGAGTAACTCAGCTCTTTGGTTCTTTCCCACAAGACAGTCTCCCATGGGGGCTTTACCCAATTCCTCTCCTTCCTCCTTGCCACAAAATGCCTCGGGCAGGATACTTGGCATCAGGAATCCATGGCGAGCACACCAGGAATTGAAGTTCCCCTTTTCCTTGAGGCTCATCCGGCTCCCAGCCCATTCTTTGGGACTGCGACTTATGTCCTCTTTGTCCAGAAGGTTTTCTGCTTCTTTCCGGATACCTGGAAGGCATTCAGATCCCTCGCCCCTTCCTGTCTTGCTTCATCTTTCTCCCACAAAAGGAAACAATTCTTTCCTCATGTGATTTCGAGTCACGTACAGAACCCCGAGGCCAACCCTGGTCGACCAAAGCATATAGGCCTATGCTGCTGCCTGGTGTCCTTCCTGTCTGCCTGGTGCAGTATCACCACAGCAGGGGGCTGGAGGCGCTCCCTGGCTCCCACCATGTGACCCACACATGCCTTGAAGCATGAGGAGTGGCATTAACCTTTTAGGAGACTGTCCAGAGCAAATGAGATGGTGATTTGTGTGGAGTGTGATTTAAGCCGCTTGTTTGCTTTTTCAGCTTTCCCCATTTTGGAAGCAGCTGTTTGGGAGGGGCGGAATAAAACAGAAGTCAAAGAACTGTCTGCACATCCCTCCCAAAGCTATAATTAAGATGGAAACTTATCCGCTGCCTTCCTGAGGATTGGTGTAATCAAGCATATGACAGAATCAAATCTTGGAATGTTTTTTATCAGTCCTGGAAGCACAGCTCCTCCGGGGTTAAATTTCTTCTTAGGTCTAAGGTTTCAAAGCATCAGCTAACATTCCCTGTTCAGACAGGCCATCCCTCAGCTTTTCTGATCCACTGACCACTGTGCCCTGTAGCTACACGCAAGGGGCAGGAGTGGACACATTCCAGTGTGCTGGGGTTTGGAACAGCAGCCCTCATCGCCAGAGAAGGGATTCTCTGTGGAGGCTGAGTTGGCAGGGCTCAAGCTTGCCTTGTGGTTGGCACGTAGGCCATCAGAAATCATCTGAGTAGCAACCTGCCAAGCTGAGGCCATCCTGGGGTGCCGAGATTTATTGCTAACAGAAGAAAGAAAAGAAGCCACTTCCTGAGCTCTGATTTGCAGGCCACTGGTGTGTACATTGTTGTCACAATCGGTTCACTATCGAACTCATCATGCCTGTGTTCTTCCTCAGCAGTTCAGGCCTGTCTGCTACCAGAAGCAGGTGCCAAATGCGAGTGTGGAATTTTCCCAGCGAGCCCCAGGGTGTGTTGCTGCCAAGGCAACAGCGGTAGGGATGAGTGAACCACACATCCAGAAAAGGAAGAGGAGGACACTCTTTTGGCTTGGGCTGACTCAGGTACAGGCTGTCCCTTGAGGAACGTTGTGGAGGCCCCACCCACCCCAGTGCCATGAAGGGCAAGACCACATCCCACAGAGCAGCTTCCTAGAACCAAGAGTAGCAGCCTGCTACGGCCACAGCAGGCCAGGCCTAGTAAGGATCACACACAAAAAGCTGTTGGTTAATAGGGAAGGATTAGAGACCCGTGTTTAGTGACCAAAATAGTACCAAGTGAGCTGAGCGAGAACTGAAGTGAAATCTGGAGCTAAGTAGGTACCCGGGAGGAAACATCAGCACACCACATAAGGGTTGGCCTGCCGTTCAGAATAGCAAGAACAAAACCAGCAGTCTTCAAGAAGTGGAGTTAAAAGCTTCAGCCAGATGAGTCCAAGAGAGGCAAATGGGTCCTGGCACTCATCACATCTCTGTGAAGGAAACCCTCCTGACCAACACCTAGACAGACAGACACAGCTGCCTTACCTTGCTCAGGACTCTGCACTCTTCACAACTGTTCCGAGTCCATTGGGAAGCTGAGTCAAGGTCAGTAGGGGATGTTTGCTATGGTGTGAGGTCTGTCACCGAAGATGGGGGGTGGGGGGTCTTGGCTTTTCCTGAGGTCTTACTCTACCTCACCTTGGGAATTTCTCTATCTTTATGAAGATAATAAAATGTTTTATCAGGAATGGCCGAGCCCATCCCCTGAAGGGAGAACCACCGATTTACATGTTGCTCAACATTCCTTGAAACAAAAGCATGTGTAGAAAGTGAGGGCCATGGGTGATATTTGGTATGAAAACCTGGGCCTTCATCTCTAAACAAATGATGGGCACCCTCAGAACACTTCACCGTTCTGTTCACATCCCCAGGGATTCATTTACATCCTGTACTCTTCTTCTTCGCATCTACTTCATTGATAAGAGTAAGTGTGCTACCGACTACAGGGACTTTAAACTCTGTGCTTTCAAGGTGCACAACATCCTCCATCAGCCACACTGGAAGGATTTGATGTGGGAATCCCACTAAGCTAACTGGACTCTATACCTTAACTCACCTGTAGCACATTTAAGGAGCTGACATACTCCCTTGGTCTTCAGGCTGAACTGCTCCAGTGTGAGAAAAAGCCAAGGACTGCTCTTCCAAGATGATAGGATTGGTGGTTCCTGGACTTTGTTTGGGATCCTGCGCTTTAAGGGTGCCCAATGACTGGTGGCTTGGAAGTACCATATAGTTTCTTGTGACATGAGTTAGTTTGGTAGGCATGGTTCTGGCTCTGTGAATGAGTGTTATTGAAAGTTTTACCCGATTGCTAAGCCCCACGGCTCTTGTAAATAGTGTCCAGTCCTTAAACCATTTAATATGTACAAATAAACAATATATGTATTGTGGTCTGGACATAAAAAAGCATAAGATTTTTCTAGTTTGAGGTCGAAATTAAAATCCCCATTGGTTTGAACCACAGATGGCACAGGACTCCCCTTAGATGAACGTGAAACAACCACTAGGCAGCCCAAACCTTGAGCTGTCCTTTCTAATACTGTTGAGGAGCTGTAGAAGGGCGTTACTCTGAGCAGTGGTCTATCCGAAGCTCTTTCCTTCTGCTTTTGAAAGGACCCAGCTAAGAATTCCTACGCGTGAAGTCAAACCTTGGAGCTTGAGCTCACCATCTGGCAGGAAGAAGAGTAACCTGAGTTGACGAGTAACCAGGTGCTGAGGACCACGCGGTGCTCTCCTAGTCCTGATACCATTAGAGCCGCAGAACAACCTCGCAAGGAGTCCCCATTCCCACTTCTATTAATGAGTGGTATGAAGTTCGAGAATCCCTGAGATGTACGAATGGCTAATACACTCAGCTGTGAAATCATAGGTGGCGTTTGGAGATTACAGCTGGAGGCCCCAGTTATCCGGTCCTTTGTCACTGAGTCTGAGGAAATTTCGAAGACATTTATGGCCTGCATGAGAGATAAAGCAAGAGGACAGGAAGTGGAGAGGCAGGAACAGGTGGTGCAGTAAGCTAACTAACCCTTATACCACCCTGAGTTTAGGGGTGGGCCATAAAAATATCATTGAGTACAATTTTACACATATTAGTAAAATTGGGTATAGTGAGACTGAAGAATGAAGTGATGGGGTTGCTTATAGATGCACTTATTCAACAAAGAGCTGGGTGTCTAAAATAGTGGGGTGCTGAGGATAGGGCACAGAAGGAGAGAGAAAGAAGCCTTCCATGATGGAACTTTCTAGCAATTGAGAGGGTGACGCATAAAAGAATCAGGGCAGCAATGAAATAAATACTAATAACATTTTTGATGGTGATTTGGAAGGGAAAATTCAAAAAGGGATTGACGTGGCGTAGAGGGAGTTTGCAGCGGATCTCAGTAAGGCCGTCAAAGAAAGGCAACGCTAGGTCTTGAATCGAGTCCTTCTCTATGAGATAGACTCACGCACATGAAGGAGCGCGGGCAGTCATCCAGGCAGAAGGAACAGCAAACACAATTGCTCACAGGCCTCGACCTGGATAGAGTCGGTGGTCAGAAGAGCTTTGAAACTACACAGTGGACGACTCTGAAACTATCACAAAACAGCAAATCCCAGGGGAGTGGCACATATCAGAGCTATGATGAAAGACCTAAAGGATGTAGGAATGATGATTGCATTGTATTTTCACTTAAGCCACCCAATTCGCCCTTACTGAAAATGAGCAGGTTCTGAAAGAAGCCAGTGGATAACTGCAAACTCAGCCAAGTCGGCACTGTACTTCTGGCTGTTTGGCCAAATCGAGCGCCTTTGCTAGATCACACTAACATAGCTGCAGGCACATCTTATGTGATCATTGATCATTCTTTACCATCCTATTCAAGAGAATCAGAAGCATGGTATAGTCACATGGCACAGGCGCCTGTATGCATCCTGTCTTGCTCCAGAACTATGTTCACTCTCCTAATCCTTCGCACACAATAATCTGAAGACACCCGGAGAGTTCACTTTTCATGGAAAGGAAAGTTGCCTGCGATAAGAACATATTATCTGGGTTCGTACAAAACTAAACGACTGCTGTCCAGTCAAATCTAACTTACAGGGATCCTGGAGGGCAGAGTGGAATTGCTCCCTGGAGTCTCCAAGAAGAGGACTTGATGAAGGGTCTGGAGGTAGAAGGACAATGGGAAAGAGGCACGCCGAAGGCTACGTGCGCATGATCACAAAGTCTAAAAAGCTTTACATCATCTGGTATCCACATCTGCACTCTGCAGTTCCAGAGGATATTTACTCTAAAACAAGGAACAAGTAAGGCAAGAAAGAGGAAACTATTTTCTCTGAAAAGGATCTCACGAAGGCATCTAAAAAACTGAAAAAATAAAAGTATTAGTATGTGAACTACACAACCAACAAAGAAAAATCTGTACTGTGTGGAACAGCTGGACCGAGGTCGGAAAAGGTGGAAATCCAAGCTCATGAGGGCAGGTTAAGTATCCAGACTTGGTAGAGTACATTTTATGGATAGTTGTGTGATAAAGCACCAGGACACCACTGAGAGTACCAATATAAAAATGATGGAAAGGAAAATAACCAATAAAGATTTACCAGAGCAATAAGTGCTATGAAGGAGCAAGAAGAGCCGGTGATAAGTGTGCCTCTTCGATAAGGCTTTTAACGGAGAGTCTGAACAAAAATCTTTGTAAACAAAGACATGAATAAAATGAAAGGGTGAATCATGAAGTTAAGAGGGTAGAAGGGGGGAGCATTCAAGGTAGCGGTAACAACAAGAAGCAAAAACCAACAGCAAGGACATTAGTATGTAACAAGGTCAAGAGGAGGGAGGAGACGTGGTTGTTGGACGTTGAACAGTGAGGAGCCCTGTGGAAATGTCAGCCGGGAGAGTAAGAGACCAGCATCTAGAGAGATGAAGTAGGGATGTCCATTTGAGGTTTGTGATCATAAAACTAAAGTGGGCCTGCTCGGGTGGTTCTGTAATATCCCCACCCCGCCCCCTCCTCAGGAATGTCAGGCATGGGGATGAAGACACTGGAACAAGGACCCACGTTTAACCAGGTGATGATGATGATGATGGGATGGGGGTGGGGGCGCTACGGGGGAAGAGCATGTTTATGAGTTATTCTAATACTGTAATTTAAGATGACTAGGGAGGAAGGTAGGAGCGATAGTGCGTTACACATTAGGCTGCTAACCACAAGCTCAGCAGTTTGAAACCACCAGCTGCTCTGTCTACTCTCATAAAGACTGGCAGTCATGCACACCCACAAAGGCAGATCTACTCTGTCCTGTAGGGTGGCTATGAGTCAGAACGGGCCCAGTGACAGCGACAAGGAGGAAAGGGGGGACATGAAGAAAGACGGCATGGTGGAAGATGTCTAGGCTAACTACATTTCAAAAGAAGTGATTCTTTAAGAGAAGTAGTTGAGCTGTCTATCAAGAAGCTGTGTACTTGTGTAGAAATGCCTACACTTGAGGATGGGAATACTACTGGCCTTGGGCTGGTTTGAAGAAAAGAACACATTTCAGGCCAGCTGCCAGAGAGGACACTTTCCAACTCAGATCTCCGCATAGCCTAGAAGTCTACTGCAACCAGGAGGACACCGGCAGGGAGTCTCATGTGGCTAAAAGTAGGGCATCCGAAACGTTCTTGTCTTTTGCTCTACTGACAGGATCATCCATCAGTGCATGCAGGGGGAGACAGGGCACCTACCACTTTAACAGGGAAGAATGACTTGGTGAAAGTGAACTTGATGGAAATTTGGAATGAACAGTGTCTGGCTCCTTTCATTGCATTAAATGAGCCCATTGTCCTGGCTCATGAAATCTTAGTTTATGACTGGTGATTTTTTGCGGCACTGTGGGAAAATAAAATAATATTGGGAATAGACAAATGTTCTGACCCCGGGAAAGAAGGTAGAATCTGGAAAGTATCCACTGACTCCTGGAGAAAAGGATGATGTTCTGGTGGTCAGGTGCCACTGAGCTGCTTCTGGTTCACAGCGACCCCACTAGGCTCAGAACCAACCCCGTTCAGGCTGGCACCACCCTCACAAGTGTGATGTTTGAAGCTCCTGTGTCAATCCATCTCCTCAATGATTTTCTTCTTTTTCACTGCCCTTCAACTTTCCCAAGCATGATGTCCTTTTCCAGGGACTGATCCCTCTTAAAATCACGTCCAAAGTACACGAGACGATGTCTCGCTTGCCTTCCTTCAAACGAGCATTCTGGCTGTCCTTCTCCCAAGACGGGTGTTTGTCCTTTTGATAGACCATGATACTGTCAATATTCTTTTCCTGAACCATAATTCAAATGCATTGCTTCTTTTTTCAGTCTTTCTTATTCAATGTCCAATTTTCAAATGCATATGAATAAAATGAAAGGGTGAAGGAAGGCGAACGAAAATACCATGTCTTGGGTCAGATGCACCTTAGGGCTCAGAGTGACATCCTTGCTTTTGAACACTCCAAAGCGATCTTGTACAGCAGATTTACTGAATGCAATGCATCATTTGATAGTCACATGGGAAAATAAATGCTTCCTGACCTTTCCCAAGGAATGAAGCTTAGTCAAACGGAAGAGATTTCTATAGGTGGTTGATAGAAAGCAGGGGTGAAGAATTAACCCGCCCAAACTATAGAGTTACTGCCAAATGTCCTCCAAATGTTGATACACTGAGCGGAAATGGCAATGGCATTGACAATTTTAGAGACTACTTTTTATTGTGTACTTATATGGAGTCACATTATTTCTAATCCTTAAAACAATTATAAAATTGGGAGTTCTATAAGTTAAGGAAACAAAGAGACCATTATTGAATTAAAAAAAAATCATTTTATTGGGGCTCTTACAACTCTTGTCACAATCCATACATCCATCCACTGTGTCAAGCACATTTGTACATTTGTTGCATCATCATTCTCAAAACATTTGCTTTCTACTTGAGCCCTTGGTATCAGCTCATCAGATTGAATGTGACAGAGCCCAAATTCAAACCTAGGTTCAGTCTCTCTCTTAAGATCATTTTCCAGTGTCATGGGTATAGATGGGAGAGTTCTAGACAGTGGTTTTAGTTCACAGCAAGCCCTTTAAGAACTGGCAGCACGATTTGGTTCTCAAAATGGCTAGCGTGATCTTAGTTTGTATCAACGTAAGGCCAGAATCATGAATGGCTTACTGTGTCTCACATCCTATTTCTATTATGTGTCTAACCCTGACACATAAATTCCAGGCTTAAAAAGACAGATCAGATAATGCATGTAAATAAATGACCAAGTTAATAGAAAGGCACAGGCGTGTTGAAGGCTCGTTGAAGGAACTGGAGAAGGAGATACCTGGGGGAAATTGGCTCTTTCCTAAAATAGTTGACAGACTTTCTTGTGGAAGAGACACCGTGCACTTGTTCTTCATCACACTGGAGTGCCAGAAAAGACCAGTTGAGAAAAGCTAGGGATCCACGCAAAAAGGGGGTGGGCCCCCCAAAATTGTGAATTCTTTCATTTTAGCGTAGATATTATGGAAGTACACCAAGAACCAGATTGGTGATTGTGTTTATGATCTTCTAACCCTAAGATTCTATGAATATATATAGTCCTAAAATCTTAGAATATATATTACTTCTAAAACCAAAACCAAACAACAAACAGACTCACTGCCGCCATAGAATCAATTCCAACTCAGAGCGACCCTGTAGGACGGGGGAGAACTACCCCTGGGGTTTCTGAGACTAACTCTGTGAGGAGTAGAAAGCCCTATCGTTCTCCCAACGAGTGGCTGATGGTTTTGAGCCGCTAGCCTTGTGGTTAGTAGTTCAAAATGTCACCACCATGCCACAAGGGCTCCTGTGATTCTATGATAAATAAATATGATTATAAAATACCTGGTTTTAAAAAAGCAAAGTCTGATATTTTTCTTCATTTTGTAAAATGACATTTCACCTCATTTTCTCCATCCTTCATTTCAGCAGCTCTGTAACCATAAGGGTTTAGATTTTAGCTCTGCCACTTACTGCTAGTTTTCTGACCAAATTATTTCTTAAAGCCTTGGTTTCCCTACTTGTAAAATGGCAATAATAATACCTGGTCCATCGGATTATTGTGAGGCTCATTGAATTCAATATAATGAACTTGCACAGAATTGAATAATCACTAGATAAGTGTATTTTAGCCATTATTATCTCCCAAGTAAATCCCGTCATGTCAATTGGTGCAAATCCAGTTCCTTGTTTGTAATGACTATAATACTTCCCTCTGCCTTGATGGATACTCATCTTCTTTCCAGCTTTTCTCTTCATGAAACAGCATTGCAATAAATATCCGTGAACTTATGAGGGGGAACCCCCCAAATCCGGAATTTTTTTCAAAGCTACATATTTAATTTTTTTTAGAAGACAACCTTATCACCTTCAAAGTACTCTCCACTACACTTAATGTATGTGTCAAATCTACAAGTCCATTCTTGGAAACATTTTTCAAATTCATTTGTTTGGATGGCTGACAGTACCTCCCTTGTTTTTTTCTTCACGTCGTCTACATCGTCAAATCACTGTCCTTTCATGTCCCTCCTCATTCTCAGAAACAAAATGAAGTCACACGGAGTGAAGTCAGGTGAGTTAACTGCATGGGGCAAGTGAGGCATGCTGTTTTTTGGGTTTTTTTTTTTGTCAAAAACTGGTACACTGTGATGCCTGCATGAGCAGGTGCATTGTTGTGGTGGAAAAAACAGTCCCTGCCTGCCACAAATCAGGCCTTTTGTGACACACCATTATGCAGTCTTTTCAGGACCTCTAAATAGAAAGTTTGACTAACAATCTGACCTAGTGGAACAAACTCCAAATGCACTGAGTTGACATTTTCATCCATTCGGGACAGGTGTCCAGACGAGGTTTGTCATCAATCGACATTTCACCACATGAGAAAACCACTCACAGAAAAGAACTCAGTGCTCTCCTTGTAAGCTGTGTTCAACATCACAACAGTTTCTGCGGCATTTTCCCCATGCAGGAAACAAAACTTCACAGGGGCCCGGGGTTCTCTTACATCGGCCATCACAAAAAACGAGGTTCCAGGGAATTGCTTTTATGAAAAAATTCACTGTGACCAAAGAGAACCTTTCCAGGTGACACCACTGGGTGCACTACCTCGGAGTGGTTGCTTGATGCTCACCTAGCAGGAAAAATTCATACTACAAAGCTCCACTCCACCCAGTACAATTCCAGTTTCTTTTGGTACCCCCTCATGTACCTTTTCTATTTCTGTTTTCATTTCCATGAGGCAAAAGTAAGCAAGGAATCCTGGATCGAAGGCATTATCCATGTTCAGTCTCCAAAGATGTTGCCATTTTCCATATTCAAATAAGACAATGTGTCTTATGTCCTTCAGTTACATGCGGGGACACACTATGCTCCTAGCTTCATGAACAGTAATAGGCAGTAGAGCTCTTTTTAGCTTTTGTAATTTTTTTCAGGTTTTTAATTTTTGTCTTATTAGTAATGCAAAGTTTCACTGATTGGGAGAATTTGAATTCCCTAATTATAAGAAGCCTTGGTGACAATATTGTTTAGGCATCGGGCTGTTAACCACAAGGTTGGTTGTTCGAACCCACCCGCCACTCTGTGGATGAAAGATGAGGTTGTCTGCTCTGGTAAAGATTTACAATCTTGGAAACCTTATCAATAGCTATGAATTCAAATCAACTTGGTGTCAGTGGTTTGGAGTGTAATTAATAGTGAAATTGAGCCTCCTTTTGTGCTGGTTAGTCATTTGCTCATTTTTCTGTTGGGTTATTTGTTGTGCTTTTTTCCCCCATGTCAACATCTAAGAGTTCTTTGTGTAGCATATATATTAAGTCCTACAACATTTCCTTTACAAACTTTGGGTCTCACCATGGGGCGCAAACACAGTTATAGCAATCTGCACTGCCATTCCTACCACAATCACTCTGCCACGTCCCTCCTGCGTGCCTGGCACAGGGACTAGCTTCTGAGTAAGCAAGACATTCAGCAAGAACAGAGTGAGGCTGCACTGCAGAGAAACACACTGGCTGAGAGGCTACAAGAGACAAGAAGCAAGGACCAAACCACGGAGTGAGCAGGAGGAAAGACTAATCTGCAGAAGCCAAATACGGGATCAATGTCCAGATCACAGACTCCTGAGTGTGCAGCCAGAAAATGAGATCAAAGTATAGGCATGCTGAGGTGAAAGGGCAGTGGGGTGGGCCATTTGCTGGAAATATCTATTAATGTTTGAAACGTGTTTTTATGGGCCAGCAGGAGTATAATGTTGTGGTGGGTGGATCTGACTTCAAATGCACAACCAGGAATAATTTGTCTGCTCAAAATTTGGCACCGAGATCTTACTGCCTAAATAACACAATCCCAAGCGCCTCAGTTGGCTCTCCAAGTCTTCTAAATTCTGCTCCAAACTTTCCTTGCTCAGTTTGACCCCTCTAATCCTTACTGCTCCTCATATCCCCTTTGTCTTCTGGTCTTTGTCTGGAAGCTTCTTCTCCCCCTTTCCTGCTGTACTCATTCTATTCATTCTTCCAGCCTTGGAAGGCCGTCCTGATGGCTCCAGCCTGACGTGAGCTCCTCCCATTCGCAACTCTCCCAGTAATTACTATCTGCCCACATATTTGGCAATTGGTCATTGTCTCCATTGAGATCCTAGTAAAAATAAATTCCGCACAAAGCCAGCTTAAGCAATGAGGAAACTTATTATCTCTCATAGAAGGAGGCCCTTCCTAAGGGCAGACTCTGGTATACCCAGGAACTCAACTATGCCATTGGTTTTCTCCACTCTACCATCCAATGTTTAGTTGCCTCTTAGCCATTGATAGCTGCCCAAAGTAGCCAGAGCCACACTCACCATTACAGACGTCCAGTAGAAGAGAAAGAGAAACTGCTCCCCACTCAGTGATTGTCTGTCTTTCCCTTCAATCTGATTGGTCGCTTGCCTGCCACCGGGCCAAGAACAGTAACACAAGAATGCCGCACATTATTGTTATTTACTACTAATAACAATTATGCCTCGACTTGGCGAGTTGGTCACTGTTTGCTCTATCACCTGGGAAGAATGGCTACTTGAATAAACTTGGGCTTCTGGCAGGAAAAAGGGCAGCGATGCAATGTCTGTGTATAGTCCTATGTTGTCCTGTGACAAGTCTTTAGGATCTTGAATTGCTATTTATGCCTTTCTGTTTCACACTTTTTATGTCTCATCTTCCAGCTTATGCCATCAGATTGCAAACATCTATGTGCAAAGCCCATCTCTCACACTTTATGACACACCAATGACATTCTTGTAGAGGTGACTGTAAATATTGATTGATGGGATTTAGCTTCTCTGACATTCACTTGCCTTCTCTACTTTGACCAACATCACAGAGCATACCATTCAAGCGTCTGTGATTCCGATGATAAATACAAAAATGTAAGGCTGTGCAGGCTCCAAGCCCAGGAAGCTGGCGGCCTGTTAGACTCATGCTGTGTTCCTCCCCCAACTCTGTCCCAGGGATACAGGCATCAAACACTGATCAAAGGTGGAGGACCAAGCAGTCTAAAGTGTCTGCAGTGCAGCAGATCTCCTTAACCTTGATGTTGCTTGTGAGGCCCTTACACTGTTGAGAATTAGCTTCAAAGCATACATCCCATTATAGTCTGCCTAGGAAACATGGTGAGCACAACAAATTCATCCTTCAGACTTTGTATTCATTCATTCAGCGACCACTGGTTTTGAATGACCATTACTAAACCCTGCGCTAGGCACCAGTGCATTCAACGGATAACCCAACGGCTGAAGGGTGGAGTCTTCCCAGAGGTGTCTCAGAAGAAAGGACTGGTGACACACTTCTGGAAGATCAGTCATTAAAACTCTATGAAATCAGGGCTATTCTGACTGACCTGGGGTCCCCATGAGTCTGAATCAACTCGACAGCAACTGCATACCTGGCAGCAGGCACCGGAGACACAAAGGGTGACAAAGAAAAGAAATGATTCCTTCCCTCAAATTGCTCATTAACAGACATGTTACCAAATGTAGTCCTGGTTGCATTGTGGTTGCATCATTTGATCCAGATCTCTAACTTAACCAGAGTTATGCTGTAGACACTTTGCTGATTGCCGTGATAAGAATGGCAGTTTCATTCTCTCTTAGATGTCTGGCCTAAAGGGATTCAATCAGCTCAGCTTCCACGTCACTAAAACGGGTATGATTATGACCAGTCTACTGCTAGGACAAGCTGTAAAAGCCCTTGGCCTTGTGGAAGGCCTCATTCTGACAGCCTAAACCGGAGAAAGTTGTTAGCCAAAGTGTAGTCAGGTTGGGAGAGGAGATTGTGAAGAGGTTTCTGAATGACTCAGGCCTCTGGGGCTAAATTTATTAATGAGTCATTTTCCTTGCCTCGCAGACATTGTGGCAGAAAGTGAAAGGGGAAGAAGCCATTCAGTGTCTGCTTTTGAAAATGTGTTCAGACCCTCAGTCCACCCAAGCAGATTTTAATTTATTTTAGTGTTTTAGACCTGATACTGTAACAAGACATTCTTCTGACCTCTCTCAGAATTAAAAAAAGAAAAAAAAGAAAAGTGGGATCTCTTCTCCAGAGATGTAGAAGTGGGATCTCTTCTCCAGAGATGTAGAAGTGGGATCTCTTCTCCAGAGATGTAGAAGTGGGATCTCTTCTCCAGAGATGTAGAAGTGGTTGTCATCTGCTTACAGGGAGGCTCAGAGGATAAACTGCCAGTGGGCAAGCACAGCACCTGTTCCCTTGCGCTGCATAGAACCTAAGATTCAAATCTGATTTTCCCAGCCTTAATCTCAATGATGATGATGCTGACAACTCATTGACCCTATCGCTTGCCTTATGTGACTTTACCAGTCGTTGCCTCAAACCCAGTCTAGCTTCCCATCTCTGCTGCTACATCCGGGTCTCTTGGTAGATCCCATTCAGATCGCAAGTTGGCATTTCCATCTTTCCGCTGTCACCTCCGCATCTACTCTCTCTCCTGCGTATGCCTATGAACTAAACTTCCTCTTCACCACCTACCCTCGCTGCAATCACTTCGCATTCCTTTCTACCACACTTATCCGGCAGGGCTCTATGGGTAGGTACTTCCACCTTGTCCCCTTTATCCTAGATGTCACGGCCCATTCGAGGTTAGCCACATTCCCCATTCCAGACCTAGACCCTGGTCTGCACTCACTGTCTTCTCCGGCTTGCCCTTGATAATATAAGACTGCGGAGAAAAGGCTCAAAATCTTGTGGGAGTAGTTTTCTGCAAATTTACTATAAATGTCAACAGATCTATAACCACAGGGAGACAGAAAAATCCTGTCAGAAAACTTAAAACATCTCTCCCAGGCCAATATTCCATCTTCTTCAAATCTTCAATGATACCATCTTGATATTTTAAAATTAATGTGCTTTCTTCATTCATTTCTTCCATTTCTTTCTCCGTCTTCTGTTACCTGCTCTCCTTCACTTATTTATGTGTAGGATGCATGCTCTTGCACACGTGTGTGCAAGTGCATGTGCCTATGTGTTGTATGTGTGTGTGTGTGTGTGTGTGTGTGTGTGTACAGTATCAAGTCCTCGTGTAGTGGCTTACACATTAACCTGATAATCACAAGGTTCAAACCCATCAAATCCATGGGAGTAAAATGAAACTGTGGGTGCCCTTAACCATTTACAGCCTCAGAAATCTTAAGGAGTATTTTACTGTCCTATATAGTGTCCTATATAGCCTATTGTTGGAATAGACTCCGTGGCAGTAGGCTTGTATCGGTTGGTTGGTACCCATAGATTATCTATTCATCTTCCCGTCTGTCCATCTCTCTGTCTGTATATCTTGCTATCATCATCCATCTGAAGCTTTCACTGCAGCTGTCATACCTCAGTCCTTGTGACAATTTTGGAAATATGCTGCTGAGGTCCCACTTCAAATAATGACGTGCTGTCAGTTGTGGGATGTTTGATCAGCTGTGTCTAAAATGGACAGTGCGTCCAGGGCCTGCCTCAGCAATGGTCTCTTGACCTGATGCGCCATCCTTACTGTGGCGGCCCACAGCCATGACTTCGGGAGGCAAGTATTAAGTTAAGACTATTTCAGCTCACTGCAAGGATGAATGATGGGCAATATGTAGTAGCTCTCAAGTGGCTCCTGGGTTCAACTGTTTCTACCTAACACTACCTCCTCTCATTCCACAGGTATTCATTCTGGATTCATATTTCCACCCCAAAGGTAGTCTGTGTCTACTTCAAGAAAATCTAACCTGGGAATGGGCCCAGAACAGAGTCAATAAAGTAGGTTTTTACTTCCTGTCTGCCACAGAGCATACGCTGGCTGGTTGGAGGTATTATGCAGGGTCCTGGAATACATAGTTATCCAATGGTTCAAACTGGTGCCTGTGGTGAGTTAGGAAGGCGTACTCAGTAAGTGAGGTAGATGATGCTTTACATTTAAAGAAAATTTCAGGGTTTGTTCTGATACACTTTTGGTGTGTTTCTTCTTTCCTGCCTTTTTAATGATCTTTCACATTCTTCATGTATAATGCCCTTAATGTCTTCCCACAATTCTTCTGGTCTTTGTATAATCAGTGTTCAGTGCATTAAATCTAGTCTCAAATAGTCTCTAAGTTCAGGTGGGATGTATTCCAGGTCACACTTTAGGCTCGAGGACTCACTTTGATTTCCTTCTGTTTTACATTAAACTTGCACATGAGCAATTGGTGGTAATTCCACACTCAGACCCTGGCTTTGCTTTGATTGATATGCGAAGATTTCACCAATCTCCTTCTACAGACATAGTCAATGTGATACCTAAGCATTTCATCTGGCAAGATCTGCGTGTTGAAGTTGTCAATACTTTCATTCTATAGCAATCAGCATCCAGAAAAAGCAGTAGGCAAGAAATCACACCAAGGACACCATGCATTGGGAATATCTGCAGAGGGGGAAAAATCTCTGCAAGCCATTAATTCTCTGCAAAAAAACCCAAAGAGCTTAGTAGCAGGTAATTGAAAGCCAGAGGAAATGCAAAAGCTTTATAGCCTGCAGTTGTAACTAGAGGAAGGACCTGAGACCTGATCATCTGAGTGACTGAATGTAAAAAAATATCCCTTAAACTTCCAACAAAGACAGGGTTTGGTGTGCCAGGGTCGGGCCTTGACTGGAAAAACCTGGTCCCTGATAGATGGGATGGGGCATCTAGACAGAGCCCTCCAACATTTTGGCTCCCAGATTTCGTTCAACTTTCTCAGTTAACAATTGTGACTTTCCCCATGTGAGAAGACAATGTCACATTCCCTGTTCGACACGGCCATATGTCACACCCTCATTACCTTCTCTTTGCCGTCCAAACCAAGCCCAATCAAGCCAAGTTCACTGCCACGGAGAGGCTCCAGCTCATAGCCACCCTACAGGGCAGAGGAGAGCCACTTCCTTTGGGTGACAGGGCGATCAGTCTTTACCAGAGCAGCAAGGCTTATTTCTCCCCTGTGGAGCCGTAGGTGCTGGCGCATTGTGAACAGGCCTACAACTAAGGGTAAGTTCCCGTGTAACTCCAGAGGGAGGTGCTGGACCTGCTAAGGGAGAGAGAGGACCCCAAAGGATGATGAACCTGAGCCAGTATCTATTGGCAGTCTGCAGCAGCATACACCTGGGATGGGATGAGGAGGGTGCTGGATCAAGAGTGATCAGAAACGAGATTTGATAGGGAGGATTTTTCTGAATTTGACATTATTCTCCCGAGATACAGAGTTTCACATCCAACTGGGATTCCAGGAAATAGTATGAACTTGGAGGGCTCCCAGAAATATAGAGAACAAAGGGCTACTCTGAGTGAAGTTAAACCACCAGACTTCATGACAGACAGCGAGAGAAGCAACGAAAATACTCAGGAGGGTGGCATGAAAGGATGGACCTCCTACGTACTCCAGGAAGCACAGGGGGTGACTATGCCCCATGGGAGGGCCCGGGGGACAAGGGGAATTTGCTGGTGAAAGCAACACCCACCTCACTAAAGATGTACGTCGTGCTCTCCTCTGTGAAGGGACTCTGGTGGTGCGATGGTTAAGCATTCAACCGCTAATCGAATCCAACCCACCCATAGTCCAGCGCCGATAAAGATGGACGCGCTCCGCTGTCCGGTCCATTTCAACTCCAGGACAGAGAAGACTGGCCTCTGGGGTTTCTAAGGCTGTCACTTTCCCCCTCTTTTTTACTGGATTTATTGGCATAGCAGAACAAGTGTGGCCTCGTCCTACCCCTCTTCATGATGATGCGCATGCTGGAGCTCAGCGCTATGACTGGCTTATCCACCGCATTGTACACTTCCCTCATTTCCACTGACCTCTACTTTACCAATTTATGTAACTCACAAATCATCCCATTCAATCACATCTAGAAGAGTTGTAAAATCATCACCACAATTAATTTTAGAACATTTTTTGGGTGCTTGTACTCATCGTTATTAGCTCTCCGTTTAGCCCAAACCTCCCCTTGCCATACCCCCAAGGCACCCTTCATCTACTTCCTGACCCTATCAATTTGCCTCTCCTGGATTTCAAATACAGGAAAACTTCAAAACAAAACAAAAAACACCTAACAACAATAACAAAATAAAACGGATAGAGACCTCAAGAGAAAAGAAAACAGAAAATATTAAAAACTAGAGCAAATTGTAAAATGGATCTAAAGGGAGATCAAGTGATAAGGTGTTAAATTTTAACCTGATGGCATTTGCTGTAAGCCACGTTACACTTAAGGCTGTAAATCTTGTTGAAAACAGACTTTACAGCTTCCTCCCACAGAAGAGTTTTTGGGTTGAACACTAATCTTTTAATTACCAGCCGAGTGCTTAACCACCGCATCACCAAGGCTCCTTTGTAAAGATTTTTTTT
>NW_022103918.1:13239485-13240858 GCF_000313985.2 Echinops telfairi
CTCTGTGGGGCGATGTTCCATTGTCTATAGATGGGCTTTGGGTCTCTGCTCTGACCCCTCATCGTCAACCCTATGGTTTTGTTTGTTTGTTTGTTAAGGGTCTCCTTCATACATATTTATAGCCTATGAAAGCTTCTCCCTTAGAGGGTCACTGTGCAACAGGACACTTTGAACCAAAAGAACTTACTGTCATTCAGTCAACTCTGACTCACAGTGTCCCTATAGAACAGGGTAGAATTGGCCTTGTGGGTTTCCAACACTGACATTCCTTATGACAGTAGAAAGTCTCATTATTTTTCCCAGAGGAGCAGCTGGCACCTTTCCAGCCTAACACATAACCATATAGCCTTTTTTGTTTTCCTACTGATAGAAAGTGATTGGTAATCAGCTTCCCATCCATTTTACTCCTAGAGATGTGATGTTTTGATCACTATTTCCTTAACCCTTAAGGAATCAGATCCCCTCAAAACTGGGTCTCTGCATTGTGAGAATTGTGCTCGATTTGACCCCATCACATCAGGGAGGAACGCTAAGGGCATGCAACAAAGCAGCAAGAGAAGCAAAACAATGAAGTTCCCGGGGAATACCAAAAATAGACTTGGCAGCCAGGGTGTGGCATCCCATCAGACTCCACCAGAAAATACTCCTAAAGGTCAACAAACAGACATGGAACTATTTACAGGCTTTTCTTTATTTGTCGCTGTTGTTTTTGCTTTCTTTTGTTGCTTTGTTTTGCTCTGTCTTGTGTTTGTACTTACTATTGTCTCTGCATATCTGTCTAGATAAGATAGGCGGGATAAACAATTCGGAGGAGAAAACAACAGGAATGATGGGTCCAGGGGGACATGGAGGAAGGGGAGGCCGGGGAAAGGAATAGGGGGTTGTCAACTAACCCAAGGATAAGGGAACAACAAGTGATCTAAAATCAATGGCGAGGAGGGTATAGGATGCCTGGTAAGACTTGATGAAAGGCAATGTACCCCAGAGGAATTACGGAAACCCAAATGAAAACAGAACATGATATTAGGACAAGAGGAAAATAAAAGGACATGGAGGAAAGAACTAGGAGGCAAAGGACATTTATAGAGGTCTAAATACAGGCATGTACATATGTAAATATATTGATATATGATGATGGGGAAATAGATCTATGTACATATATTTATAGGTTTAGAATTAAGGTAGCAGATAGACATTGGGCCTCTAATCAGTACTTCCTCAATGCAAGAACACTTTGTTCTAATAACCCGGCATTCAGTGATGCTCACCTTCCCAACATGATCATTGAGGACAAAGCGGGTGCATAAGCAAATGTGGTGAAGAAAGCTGATGGTGCCCGGCTATCAAAAAATATAGCACCTGGGATCTTAAAG
>NW_022103918.1:13244024-13247056 GCF_000313985.2 Echinops telfairi
AGGTCCTTGGTCTGTGTCTCTACCTGGTAAATTACTTTAACTCGGGTCACTTCCTTTTCCAGTGCAGCTGCCTTTTTTAAGTTCCCAAATGCTCCGTTAATAGTGGCATTTGTAGCATTATCATTTCCTTAACCACTTATCTATCTATTCATTATTGGGTCTCTCTCCTGTCTATTCCACAGCCCCTGTGAACTCCTAGCAAACTGCCGGACAAGCCGTCCATTGTCAATACAAGTTTTAATGTATAACTTTACAGTACTTACATGGGATTATGTACTGGGCCACATCAATTCTGTCATGTTCAGCAGTGTATTTCAGAGGAAAATGGTCTTTTCATTCTAAAGCGAACCCATTTTTCATGTAGCATCATCATCCTTTTCAGTGTTGTGTGTTTCCGTTTTCTCCACTAGCTGCTCATCACGCTGCATGCTGTAAATGCTCACCAAATATTTGCATAAAGAACAATCTCCCATTGTTCTTCTCCATAAATCTTCCCTATAGAGAAAGCTGATCTTTTACCACAGCATGAGTAAGCTCAAAGATTAAGCCCGATCTCACAGTATACCCAGGATCTGTGTGTATTCCAATCTAGCAAGATGCTATTCAAGAACTAGAAACATAGGTAGACATTAACAAGAGTCCATATGCCCCCAACACTGATTTAAAACAGAAACAAGAGAATATCAGTGGATATGAAGGGAGGTGGTTGACAAGTGTTCCCTGCTATGTACTAGCCATAATAATGAGGTAGGTGGTACAGGCTGTTAGCCTAAGTTCTGATCAGTTTTAAAAAGCCACCAAGAGAGAAAGGGTCTACAACAACCCATGGTAGTTTAATAGAACCCTTTGCTTTACGGAGCAAGCTTGGCTATCCGATTCATTCTGATTCAACATGTATTTATTGAGTGTCCATGAGGGATACAGTCCTGCATTAGATGTGTGTATGTCTGTTAACACATTTAACCAGGACAACCTCCATGAAAGGTAATGCATCTATTCCTCACTTACAGATCTCATTATCCAACATTCTTCATGTCCTACAACAGTAAATAGCCTGCTGTCCAATTCTGCAAATTAATGACTGCCATCTGGCATGAATGAACGCCAGAGGTCCAGGATAGGGTCCTGGGGTGGTGGCCTCCATGGGCAGTAAAAAGGAAATGCCTATTGCAAGTATGTCCTCATTCAGTAAGGGAGCGAAGGTGACCTCCCCCAGTGGTCCGGGGTCATGTAGAGCAGACGGGATGCTGGAGTGAGACAGTGGGAACAGGATGCTGCTCCGTGGGTTCTGAGTGGCCACACGAGTCTGAGGCAGGACCGTGACATCCAGTTTCCTCAAGCTGGGCCACCCTGGGGGCTAGGGAAGAAACATGACCCTGGGGTCTGTCCTCAGCCCAAAGTGTGGCAGATACAGGCTGGCTGTGATCAGAAAGAACCCTGAGATATGGCACGTGGGTTCCCTGGGGCCTGTGGGATAGCAGCTGACTCATACCTATATAGCCCTTAACATTCTCAATGTCCACTCATGGGTTTGCACAGGGGGCGGGGAGGGCCAGAGCAAGCTACCTCGGTGGGGGTGGAGTAGGGGCATAGTGACAAGTGGCAGCTGTAGTTGAAAGTCAAGGTCAGAGGTGGGTCCTGCTCATCATATCCTCAGAGGAAGCTCAAGATGGTGGATTTCTGTGGGGACACAGGGGTGGAAAGGGACAGGGCTGCCCAGGGAGATACTCAGGCAAATAGCTGTTAAGAGGACCCAGTGAGTGGCATGCCCTCACACACCCACTCCCCTGACACCCAGGCCCTCCCCGCCTGTGTCCAAGGATCCAACTGCTCCCTGAAAAAGCCACCCAGGGCATTCTAAGTCATGGAGGGCAAGGGCCTGAGCCACCCATCCTGAAAATATAGAGGGGCCAGCAGAGAGAGAAGACCTGGGTAGGGGTAGGGGGGTCATGGCTCTGGAAGACTTGGCTTCTCTCCCCTGTGGTGCCGGTGGGGTAGAACTTTCTCAGGCCATGTGGGGGAGGAATAGGCAGCAGTGGCTGGGACCTCAGCAGGGGCCTGGAGGGATGTTCACGGTACAAATGAGGGGGTGAAGCGTGTGGTCACACAGTAGCGCCAGTAAGCAGTGGACTGCTACCCACAATGCCAGCAGTTCATGCCCACCAGCCACGCCATAAGGGAGCACTGGAGCTCTCTGCCTCTGTGAAGATTCCCAGCCTTGGGCACCTTAGCTGGTCCTGGATGGAAACCGTCGATAAGTCGCTCTGAGAGGGAACGGACTGGGCGGCGGTGAGTATCGGAGTTGGTTTTGTTCTGCTTTTCCTGTCTATAAGTGAGGCGGAGTGTACACCTATCCTATACAGAACACCAAGCAGCCCCTCGAAGGAGTACTGTTGACTGCCGGTCAGACAAGCAGACCAAACGCACCGCTGTGGGACACAGTAGAACGGCCTCTGTGGTTTCCGAGGCTGTAACGCCTTCACAGGAGTAGAACGCCTCCTCGTTTTCCCACGGGGCAGCTGGGAGTTGCCCACTGACCAGCCCAATAGGCCTGGATGTCATCACCTCCACTGGGTCATGGTGAGCTTTCAGCTTTGGGGCCAAGCTGACAATGTTTGTGGCCATAGAGCCTCTCCTGTCTGTAAGCTGCCTGTGCACCAACAAGGCCAAGCAGGGCACTACACCTTCCCACCCCCTCCCTAGAAGAGCTCTGGGTCTTTTATTAGGACCAGCTTCCATCCAGTCAATTTTGACTCGTGGGAACTCTACATCAGACTAGACTTTGCTTCGCAGGGTTTTCAGTGGCTTATTATTAACAAAAACAAAAAGACAAACGAAATCACTAGGTCTCTCTTCTGAGGCACCTCTCTGGGTGGTCTGTAACCTTCAATGTCTTAGCCAGAGGGTGCATTAGCCATTTGCCCATTTGCACACCCAGGGATTCCCTAAAAGGGTTGGAAGACCATGTTTCATACTATAATATTTTCCAATTTGAATATTCAAATAAATGTCAACAAAATCATTTTTAAACT
>NW_022103918.1:13248887-13270286 GCF_000313985.2 Echinops telfairi
ATGACGTATGTACAGATTGTGAGAGCTGTATGAGCCCCTAATAAAATGATTATTTAATTTTTTTAAAAAGAAGAAGAAAAAAAAGATGTAGTGCCTGGGATCTTAAGGCTTGAAGGTAACCAAGTGGCCATCTAGCTGAGAAGCAACAAAGCCCACATGGAAGAAGCACACCAGCCTGTGTGCTCCTGAGGTGTCGATGGTATCAGGTATCAGGCATCAAAGACCCAGAACAAAAATCATATCGATGTGAATGAGAAGGTCTGTAGACAAATGGACATCCCTTTACAGAAGGGTCACAAGGAAGAGACAAGCCAGTCAGGGTGCAGTATAACACTGACAAAACACACAACTTTCCTCTAGTTCTTTAATGCTCACCCCATCCTGCCCCCACTATCATGACCCCAATTCGACCTTACAAATCTTGCTACACCACAGCATGTACACTGGTACCGATAAGAGCTGGAAACACAGGGAATCCAGGACAGATACACCCCTCAGGGCCAATTACGAGAGTACCAATACCAGGAGGGGAAGGGAAAGGTGGGAGGAGAAAGGAGGAATCGCTCACAATGATTGACATATAATCCCCTCCCTAGGGGGATGGACAACAGAAAAGTGAGTGAAGGGAGACAGTGGTTGGTGTAAAACATTTAAAAAAATAGCAATTTATAAATTATCAAGGGATTAGGAGGGAGGGAGGAGGGAAATGAGCTTATAGCGAGGGCTCAAGTAGAAAGAAAATGTTTTGACAATGATGATAACATATGTACAACTGTGCTTGACACAATGGATGGATGTATGGATTGTGATAAGAGCTGTAACAGTCCCCAACACAATGATTTTTTTTTTAAAGTTGCAATCTTAGAAACTCACAGGGGCAGTTCTGCCCTGTCCTGTGGGGTCACGGTGAGTTGGAATCCACTCAATGACGGTGGGTGAGTGTGTGAGTGACTTATATTGCTATTTTGTGAACCCAGTCATGGGAGAATGGCAGGAGGCGTAGAGCCCGTTGTGAGGGAGTGAGCCGGAAGACAAAGAAATGCAAAGCCTACCAGAGAGCACTTGTCCAACACGTGAAGCCGTCTGTCAACATGTGCATAGGACGGAATGTCAGTGTGACTTCTTCAGCTTAGGAACATATTTACTTAGCACTTCTCACCTTTTTCCTAAATCTCAGACACCTTTGGTTAACAACCACTTGTTCTGTTGTGTAGTTAAGCTTTGGAAAGAAAGCTGTTTTGTTCGTTTTCTAATTTCCTCACTATATTATGACTATATTATAAACAGCAAATTATTTAGAGTTTTAAAAACAAATGAGGACCTCTACTTTATACCATACAAAAATACTAAAAGAGGGGGGAAAATAGCCTCTATCGAATGAAAGCCTGCTTTTTAAAGGGACACCATTAAAAAATAAAAAGATAAAACCACAGACTAGGAAGGCTTGCCATGAATAGTATCTAAAAAATAACATTTCCAGGTGATAAGTGTATATAAGTCCCATTAAAACACAATAAAAAGAAGACACGGCAAAAATGGAACAAATTTAAACTGGAAATTAACAAAAGAAAATATATGTGTGGCCCGGAAGCAAATGAAAAAGTGTTTCATATTAGTCATTAGGTAAATGAAAATTAATGTCCCAATCATTTATCCCACTCAAAACACCAAAAACCCAAAACAAAAAACAAACTCACTGCATTCAAGTCAATTTCTATTCAGAGTGACCCCGCAGGATAGAGTAGAACTGCCCCTGTGGGTTTCCAAGACTTTACATCTTTATAGGAGCAGACAGCCTCATCTTTCGCCCATGTAACAACTGGTGGGCTTGAACAGCTGACCTTTGGGTTAGCAGCCCAACATATAATTCCACCATGTGATCTTATCCTACCTATTAGGATGACTGTGAAATTTAAGAATAAGACTCTTGAGTGTTGGTGAAGTATAGACTCACTAGAACTCTTCTTGGTGGAAGTGTAAGGTGGTATGGGACTTTGCTAGGGTTTTTCAGAAGCAGATTTCCAGATTCATTTTCCCAAGGTTCCTCTAGGTGGTTTAAATCCTAATCTTTTAGTTAGTAAGAGTAGCTAACAAACTGCATCGCCCAGGGACTCCGAAGTTCCGTTTTCGTTGTTAGGTGTCATGGACTGTGTGCAGCAAAAGGAAACTGCTCAGCCCCGCGGCATCCATGACCGCTGCTTGACTGCTACTTGAACCTGTTGCTGCCCCCACCTTGTACGTCCATCACATCAAGAGCCTTCCTCTTTTTCACTGTCCTTCTGTTTTACTCAACATGGTGTCCTGCTTCAGGGACCAGTCCCTCCTGGTGACATGTCCAAAGTACACGAGTCAGAGAGAGTCTCTTCAACCTCATTGCTAAGGAGCACTCTGGCTGTACTTCTTCCAACCCAGATCCCAGCCTTCTTCCTCCTGTCCCATAGTATAGCTAATGTTCTTGGCCACATGCCCTAGCAAGAGAATTTCCTTCTACCCAAGAGAGAGAAAACCACATGTTGCCAAAAAGACTTGTGAAGAGCAACTTTGTTTGTAACAGCCAAAAGCAAACACCAAATACTTCTCTATCTAAAAATCAATGGGTCGGGAGGAGCAGGGAGGGAGGGGGAAAATGAGGAGCTGATACCAAGGGCAGAAGCAGAAAGCAAATGTTTTGAGAATGATGATGGCAACAATTGTACAAATGTGCTTGACACAATGGATGGATGTAGGGGTTGTGATACTCTTATCACACTTATACACAATTGTATGAGCCCCCAAATAAATGATTTAAAAAATGATAAAAAAGAAAATCAATGGGATCAAGAAATGTGTGGCCAGTCCTTACAATGGAATGCTCAGCAACAGAAATGATTAATGTACATAACTAAGTAGCTGCATCTCAAAATACTCACAATTTATAGAATACTTAGATTTATCCTACGTGAGTAAATTCAGATACAAGAGACTATGCACTAAAGCAGTGGTTCTCAACCTGTGGGTCGCGACCCATTTGGGGGTCAAATGACCCTTTCACAGGAGCCACCTGATTCATAACAGTAACAAAATTATGAAGTAGCAACAAAAATAAGTTTATGGTTGGGGGGGGGACCACAACATGAAGAACTGTATTAAAGGGCCGTGGCATTAGGAAGGTTGAGCACCACTGCACTCAAGGATACTAGTTCTATGTGGCCCTATGTAGGCAATCCCTGAATTATAGACTAGTGTAGCTCCTAACTGTCTTTAAGTCTTCAAGTGAAATTTGTAACTGAGTTGGAACAGATGTTTATGGTGCCTCGTTAGCCCGATGTTAGTGCCTAAGTACTGCCCTTAAACGTCAGTGGTTCGAACTCAGCAGCCGATCCACAGGAGAGACAGGCAGCCTGCTTCTGTAGAGATTACAGCCTTGGAAATGCCGGGGCAGCTCGGTTCTGACACAGGAGGTCACTGAGTAGGAACTGACTGGATGGCAGTGGGTTGGTTTGTTTTGTTTTACTCCAAAGGCTTGACACCTTCTCAATGATTTAAAAGCTGTAGGTGGGACAAGTGATTGTGACTGATGAAGGCGTTGTTGTGAGCAGGGGTTGAGTCAATACTTTCAAAGTGAGGGAAAGTTTGCATAGCCATAAAGGGCAAGTGGGAGTTGGCCCTAGGTTGGATGTTGGTGACCCAGAACAAACTAATCGGTGGCAATGGAAATCAGATTGGAGGCTGCCTGGAAGCAAAGGGTGGGGAGGTCAGACTAACTATTGTAAAGGGCCACAGAGGCATCTTTTTGGTAGAGAAAGATATTTCATATATGAGTTGAGAAATGTCATACATGTCTGTATGTGTCAAAAAAAACCATGAAAATTATATGCTTAAATGTATAAGCAGTATTGTATATAATTTACAACCAACTAAATCTGATTTTTAAAAGGATAGGCATACATATTAATTTTGTTGAGCTATAGATATAGGCATTTAATCAGAGATTTGCATAAAATTCCATGTTCCTGGAGATTCACCACAGCATTAATTTTAATAATACAAAAATGGAAAACTACCTAACTATCTACTTAAGTAAGGACTGCTATATTGAATGTGTGGACTTTGGTGTGATGGGTACATTAGCTTTTAAACTGGATTTTCTGCTTTCACCCTAAGTTCCCTGCAGACCCTGTGTGGATTTGGGGGTGGTCTCTTGAAGGAGCAAACAGAGTGTGGTTTGTCCGGTCCTTTCTCTCCTGCTCCCCCTCATCAGCATCATCCACTCACACCCCCATTTGGAAGACCCTCTCCCTTTCACTGCCAGGACCAGAGAGCTGCCAGGTTCACACTAAGACGGGCCTCCAAGGCTCTCGAAGGGCTGATTTTCAGAGCATCGGAGCTGTGCTGAGTCCCAGGAGAAGTGACCACAATCCCTCTCTTCCTTAGCACTTCCAAACCACTTTGGGGTTCTGATATGAGGCAGGGGCCATTCAATGCACCAGGGCTTGTCCTCATCCCTTCTACCTTGCCCTCTGTCCCAGGGAGGCCTCTCCAAATTGTATCATCTTCTTTTCAGCTAAACACCAAAAGCTTCCTTGAAATTCAAGTCCAAGCACATAGGTGCTTAAATAAATAAATAGATTCTGAATCCCCAATTCTACAAACACCCACTTGAGCCCCAGCATGGAATCCGGTTGTGGGCCTGTGTATTTATACACCGAAACAAGTCACTTGATATTTATCCTACGAGCATATGTGTTTCTCTTGTATCATTTTTGCATATCAGGACCATCTGTGTATCCCAATCGTGTGGCTGATTTACCTTCCAGAGAGAATCCGGATCTCCCCAGCAATGGATACAGGGTGATATCTTGTGCTTTCTGTTACTCCTTGTGCAAAAGGGCCAATAACCAAAGGGAGCAACCGAGCGCTGATCCCCACAGTCTCTGGCATCATATCAGAACCAAGCTCGGTGTCCATGGAGGACCTTGAACTCCTCTGCCCCTCTCCGGGGCGTCACCAGGGACAGCAAATCACTGGAAGCACAGCCCCTGCAGGGCTTAGCTGCCACCCTGTCAGCAGGCAGACTCCTCGGCCTGACTGTGCTCCCTGATTTAATCTGGCTGCCTGACTGATGAATAACACCAACAACAGAATTGGAAGCTTGGCCAATCTTTCTCAGTGGGGTTTTTCTCATGCTGGGAAAGGTGCCTTTCCATGCAGTTTGGACTTCCCTAGGAGTCAGATGTGCAGGGTTGGTTTCAGCCCTGTTGGTTTCAGCAGTTACGTCTGAGTCTCAGAGTTCCAAAAGACACCTGGATATAGTCTCCACAAAGCTCAGTGTCCAGGAAGGATGCGGAAAGCTTTATGTACGGTGGAGGAAAGCTCTCCTGGCCGTTCTCTGGCAGCTCCCCACACGAAAAAGCCAGGCAGGACTATGGAGCCTTTAATGCCACTAATGATCCAAGTCATGGGGACAAACCAGCCATTCTGAAAATGTTCTGTCCCCAAACTCACATGCAAGCAGTCCCTTTCATTAGTCAGAGATAATAGACCCAAGGGAGACAATGTCCTCAGACTGGTGCTCTGAGCAAGGTTCAGGGGCTCGTGTGTGTTCGGCTGAGTCATCGCTGGCTGCATGACCCCTCGCACATCACCTGACTTCCACACACTTTGGCTGGCCCAGCTGTAGAGATGAGTAACTGCAGTCCTGAGGCACCGGGCACACAGGCGGCCTTCTGCGCAGAGCTGCCCCAGGCAGCTTCTGGGACACAGGTCAGTTTCACCAGGTCAGGGGCTCTAGCAGGAGCAGGGGCCATCGAAGCAGGTTTACCCAGTTGTCACGAGACAATTAAAATCCACCTCTAAATAAAAAGTTCCTTTACTCTTCTGTGGTTAGGCATAAAACTAGGTCAAATCTTTTGGAAGACTTAAAAATAGTCATACGTTTTGATTTTAGGCATTCCCCCAAAGGAATTTAATCTTAGACAACAATCAGAGAAACACGCAAATATTTTCTCTCGGCAATGCTCATCACAGGGTTATTTTCAGTAATGAAAGATGAGAAATTATCAAAATGTCCAACAGTAAAGCACGACTAAACACAATATGGTATCCCTTGTGTTACAATACTGTACAGTAATTAAAAAACTGCAATAGGATACATAATCATCTGGGAAGATATTGACAATAGAATAGTTACATAAAACGGGGTTATAAAACATGTTAGAATTGAATGATGAGGGCAATGAATGTACAAATGCGCTTTACACAATTGATGTATGTGTGGATTGTGATAAGAGTCATATGAGCCCCTAATAAAATGATTAAAAAAACATGTTAGAATGCTGTGCAGTGATTTTAAAAATCATGATAGCAGAATAAGATGTGATCTGGGAAAAGGTTCACAATAGAAGAGTTAAGTAAAAAACAAGGTTAGATAACATTGTTGGGATAATTCAATTTATTTAAAACTATGTCTACTCCTACACCCATATAGATAAAAGCCTGGAAGATATGCATTAGGTGGTTAAAAGTGTTTTTTCATAGTATTTTCCTGTAAGTTCCAAAATTTTCACAATGATCATGTGTTCTTTATGCCATAAAAAACCAATTAAAAAATTCCTCAAGTCTCTGTTAACTTGGACTGTCCTGTCTAAGGCCAACCTGAATGCATACCTTTGGAGCAAATGAATACAGGGAAGTGTCTGTGAAGTGAAGCTTAAGCAATTTCAGCCCTGGAGGCTCTCCGCTGGCCTGGGAACAGAGTGGGATTTTTGTTTGGGGAGGCTGAGCCTGGAAGAATGACTGCTCTGTGGGTGGTTTCTTAGATCCCCGGGCACGTGGTTTCCAGTGCTGATGTTTCCCTAACACCCAGGCTTGCCGACCAAGACTGCAGAGTGAATTTGCTTAAGCAGCCCACTCTCCAACAGGTGCCCACGGTTCACTCTGCATCCACTGAGTACCTATTAATCAACACCTGATTGACCCTGTTCACCATGAAAGTGTGTTCTAAAGGAAAACTTTCTTTCAGAGTTAAGCAAACCTTTCTGGGAAGGGACCCTCATACCTGGGAATCAGGCAGTGAACTTGTTCAGGCATGAAGCCAGCATGCATGTCCTGAGTCACACAATGCCATGGTTGGTTGGATGGCGATCTCACTGTGGGACACCCAGCATGGGGAACAAGGTCTTAAAATGGCCCATATTCCTTAGAGAGAAAAAAAAGCTGTTTCCTCCATAATCCCGAGTGGGAAGGAACATTTTAGGAAGATGATCAAACCAGTACATCATCTACAGAGCTTTCAAGATGATATTTCTAAAGCAACACAGTCATCTTTAATCCTCATTACCCAATCTGAGGGTCAGACAGTAACACGCACATTGCTGACACCTAAGTGTGTTGTGTTGGTCAACAGTGAACACACACCTTCTCTCAGCACACTTCTTGTTGAAGTTAGTCCAGGGGCAAACCAAGGAAGTGGGGAAGGCACTTTGAAGGGTATTTTAGGATTTTTACAGCTAACATAAGTTTCCATGCAACATGGAGTTCATAGGCTCTTTATTACACATAGAGGATATTGAAATATCAATCGGAATAATAAACATTTGTTTTAGCACCTTCATTAGGTCAGGTATAATATCAGGGACTAGGGAAACATTAGTGAACAAAACAGATTGTGTGTCATTTCCCTTAATAAGTTTACATGCTATTGAGAGGAAACAATAAATAGATTTATAAGCCATTAGCTAATAATTGAAAGAGACAGAAAGTGGGGGAAGGGAAGTTTCCTGCCATAAACTGACCTTTGGGGAGAGATTAGAAAAATGGTGAGAAAGTAAGCTACATGAACCCTGGCCGGATGAATGTTCAAAGCAGAGACAAGACCAAGTTCAAGTCTTGGAGGCAAGAGTATGCTATGACGTGTTATAGGATCATCAAAGATGACAGCATGGCTGAAAGTCATGGTGATGTCTTTGTGATGAGAAGCTGTTGGGATACTTTCAGCAGAGGAGCGCCACGATCTGACGTATCTGTATGTTGGTGGTAGGAAAGGCCATGTGCGTTAGTCTGGATTGACTAGAGAAACTAATCCAGAGGAACTCATATGTGTGTAAGAGAGAGTGTTATATCAAAGAGTACTTGTATATTAAGAAAACATCCCAGCCCGGTCCAGAGCAAGTCAATACATCCGATATTAGCCCATATGTCCAATACCAGTGTAAAATAACATCTTCAGACTCATGCAACATATGCAATGATGCCAAGTGCAGAAAGATCACAGGCCAGTGGGTGGAAAGTCTTGTGGATCCTTGGTGATAGAAGCATCTCAGCACTGGCCTGGGTCTCCACATGGCTCCTCCAGCTCCAGGACTCTGGCTACCATCAACATAGCTCTATGAATCAGTATACAGTCTCACATTTGGCTGTTTCTCCTTCCAGGCAAACTGAAGGCCAGGTGCAGTGCTCAAAGTTCTGCCCATTGGAAGGATTTCCCTTCACTACAGTCCTTTACGGAGATCTCAGAAAGGGGCTGTAGTGCTGCTGCCGTCCGCTTATGAGTGGCACCTGCATATCATGCAGCACCATCAGTAAACCAAGCATGAATTTTCTGCTCTTCAGTCAACTTATCATAAGGAACTCCCCAGAAGGCCATAGGTTCAGATTGGGAGAAGGAAGGTACTATGACAGGAATTTGGGCCACTTCTTCATGCTGCTTACTTGTACCTTCAGGTCCTGCTCTAGCCTGATCTTGTATATACCACTTCAATTTAATGATGGAGTGTTGCCGTGCACGTCCAACTTTAAGATTCTGTGGATCAGACAATACTCAGTTCATGCTGGGAAGCTCATGCTTCAGTGAACCAAACAAATAAGTAATTAGATCTTCTCTTAACCTTTCTTGCTGAGACGATGAAAGAAGAATCTGAGGGCCCCATAGGGGCCCCATATCAAGAAACTCAGACTGGTCTAATGCTACAATTCTTGCACCAGTGTCCCACATTCCCATGGACATTCCCCAGGTGTCTGCTTGTACGTGTTAGAAAACTCGAGCAGGTCTTTATGAGTATAGTGCACTTCTTGAGTCATCATCTGAACCTCACCTTTAGGAATTTTCTGAGACTTAATTCTAGTTATAGGTCTTGAAGAAGTAATGGGTGGTAGGGATTTTTCCTTGGCAATAGCTTGTAAGGCATCTCCCCTCAGACAATGCTCCAGATGCGGTCCCATGTGACATTTCAGCTTGAACAGTTTGGTTACTCTGCCCAAGTGTGAGTTGCTTTACTGATAGTGGATTAATTCCCTCATGTGGGAGGGATGGCTCCATTGACTGGGGAGATCAATAGACTCTAGGGCAGCAGTTCTCAACCTGTGGGTCGCGACCCCTGTGGGGGTGACCATTTCACAGGGGTCACCCGATTCATAACAGTAGCTAAATTACAGTTATGAAGTAGCAATGAAAATAATTTTATGGTTGGGGGGGTCACCACAACATGAGAAACTGTATTAAAGGGTCACAGCATTAGGAAGGTTGAGAACCACTGCTCTAGGGGCTCAATATCCTCCTCTTCTGGGTCATCATCCCATATGCTCCTAGCCCATGTTTTGGGGTCTCATTTCTTTCAGATTAATGCCCTTACTTTAATAGCAGACAGTGTTCTAGACCTACAATTCAACTGATGCTGCAATTTAGCTACTTGTATGATGAGACTGGATTTGGTTTTTGGCAATGTCAGCTCTATGACTAGAGGAGAGAAGGCTCTCCTTTGTAGCACATGCAGAAGCTTTTAGGTTTGTTATTCAGCACTTGATAAGTGCTTCTGAGATTATCCCTTTCCTTGATCACATTTTCTATTGTAAGGAGGACCTGCCAACCAACTTCCATATACTTGTCATCCTGACAAAGCTGCTGGAAAATATCAAACACATGATCACCCAGAGCCTTTCCTATCACCAGCACTTCATCTATTGGTGGTGATACTGTGGATATTAGCTTTGCCACTACACACCATGGATTAACACCACTCTCTCTAGCAATAGTGACAGACTTGTCCCTCCCTTTAGGGATACAGGCAGCATTCTCAGTGCTTTTAGGCCTAATCAGGTTGGGGAATCAATTCAGGAAGCCCATATTTATGATCTTGTTTCTCTGGAACCACTCCTGGTACCAATTGTGCTAAGCAGGGTTCTCTAGAGCAGGGGTGTCTAACTGGCAGGCTATGACTGCATGCGGCCCCTGAGGGAATTTTTTGTGTGGCCCACGATGCTCTGGAATAAAATGTAACAAAGGAACTGTGTATATAGTATTGCCTCGATCTCCCCTAAGCACTATATTCTTCATAACAATTTTTTCTATTTTAATTTTATTTCAGAGCATCGTGGGCCACAAAAAATTACCTCAGGGGCGACCAGTTTGACACCCCTGCTCTAGAGAAACAAAACCAGGACACACACACACATACACAAGTTTATAAAGCAAGAAGGAATATAATAGCTAATTAGTTCACACAGCAGTACAGAGGGCTCAGTTCAACTCACTTTTGTGGAACAGGTAATATACTGAAAGTCCGTCAACTCATGGAGGGGGGCTTCAGTCACCAAGGTCAAGGAAGAAAACAGCAGAGTCTTCCCTCAGGCAAAACAGGCTGAGTGGGTCAGCAATAGGCAGTAGCACCGAAGCTTAGCAAAGCAGGCATGGATGGGATATTGAACTCAAGCAATGCAAGGCAACAGGATCCACCAGCCTCAAGCTCAAGCAATGTACACATCAGCAGCATGGCGAAGCAGTTCTCAAAGGAGCATCAAGCTCTAGCAACACGATCCATGGGTTGGCTTGGCCAATAGGTAGTGTAGCACACAGGCTGAGGCAGAGAACTAGCTAAAGCAGCAGCATGCTGGTCTGATCACCACAGAATAAGAGAGACAGGGTGCGTCTTGTAGACCCATTTATCTCTTTGCCATCCAATCAAACTGTGACCTGATTAATCCCCGTCCACATGTTCCTATTGCCTAGGTTGGCACAACTAACCTAACTATCACACCGTGCATGGATAGAAACAGGGAAAACATTAGGATGCTATGACCATAATCAAAGTAGTTGTGGCTTAGACAAGATTTGAAGCAATGACAACATAAGAAGTGGAACAATTTCAAAGGATGGTATGGCAGATTGGCTGTTATATTTGCATATGAGATATAAAAGGGAGAAAATGATAGCTTCAGGGTCATTGGTCTGAAAAATTGGAAGAAAAGAGTTATTTCCTGACATGGGTAAGATCAAAGGGGGGAGGTATATGTTAAGATTGAGTGGGCTATTATATACACAAGAGATATATGAAAAATGAGTTGGCATCCAGGGATTCCAGGGGAGATCATTTTGAGCTAGTGGTATTGATCTGGGAATCTGTTTCTAGAATGAGAGGAAATGAAATCATATCGGAAGTGCAGAAAAAGATTGGAAGAGTTCTAGGGACTAAATTATAGGGCATTCCAATGAGGAAGACACTGTTAAAGAGACTGAAAAAGAATAGCCAATGGGGGACAAAAGAATCAAGAAAGAATGAGGGAGTGTTTTAAGAACGAAAGAGTTAAAATGATTGAATGTTGTGGAAATTTGAGTCCCAGGAGAGGGAAAATTAATCATTAGATTAGGGAAGACAGTAGTCACTGGTGATTTTGATTAATAGTTTAGGTTGAGCAGTGGAGATAAAAATCTCATGGGTACTATTACAAGATACAGCATCTGAGGTCTTAAAAGCTTGAAAATAAACAAATGCCCACTTAGCTGAGAGGCAATAAAGCCCACATGGAAGAAGCACATCAACCTGTGTGATCATGAGGGGTCGATGGGATCAGGTATCAGGCATCAAAGACCCCAAACAAAAAATCATATCGATGTGAATGAGGGGAAGAGTGGAGTGGAGACCCAAAGCCCCTCTGTAGCAAGTGGACATCCCCTCACAGAAGGGTCACAAGGAAGAGACAAGCCAGTCAGGGTGCAGTATAGCACCGATGAGAAACTTTCAGCAAGCAAGGCTTTGTCACCTGCATGTCAAAGGTTGGTATAAGCCTTCCTCAAATCTTGATGCTATATTCTTCTTCATATAATATAACATCTCAAATTATTAGCCCAGAAGATGGATTGAATAAGAGTGATAAAAAGATACAACCATAACACACACTACTTAATCTTAAATCATGTAGTATCTATATTCTTGTTTAGTTCTGCTTGCATGACTGCCTCTTAGTCTATGTACAGGCCTTGCAGGAGCACAATTAAATCTTCAGGAATTCCCATTCTTGTCAATGTTAAACATAGTTTGTTATGATTCACACAGTCAAATGCCTTTTCAGACACATTAAAATACAAGATCATCTCTTTTTTGGTCATCTCTACCATTAGCCAAGCTCCATCTGGTGTCAGCAATCATACTTGGTTGAATATCTGGCTATTCCTTGATATACTGAAGTTAAATAATCATTTTTGTTATTATTTTCAGTGTAATTTTATTTTTGTGTGGTGTTTATATTCCACCTGAGATTAGAGCCAGTCTCGGTAACCTATTCAATGCCGTGAACACTAGAGACTGAAGATGAGATGGGCGGTGGGATGACATCAAAGACATCATACCTGAAGAAACAAAAGGTCACCAGGAAGACAGAAAACAAAATGACCAAAGTGAACGTCAGATGAGAGACTAAAACTGGTTTGGGAATATAGAGCAGTTAAAGCAAAAGGAAGAAATGAGGTAAAATAGCTGAACAGAGGGTTTCAAAAGCCGAGTCACTTGGGAAGGCCAAGTGCAATGTGCAAAGACCTTGATGTAGACAACCAAAAGGGAAGAGCACGCTCCCCAATGCTCACGCTGAAAGAACTGCAGAGAAAAGGTCAAGCCTTGAGTTACAATATGAAACGATCCGTGATAAATGGAGAAAAGATTGAAGCTGTCAAGGCGTTTGTCTTGCTTGGACCCACAGTCAATGCTCATGGAGGCAGCAGGCAAGAGATCAAAAGACACGTTACATTGGGCAAATCTGATGCCAAGACCTCTTTGGAGTATTGTAAAGCAACTAAGGTGCACCTGACCCAACAAGGGTATTTCCAACTGTATCATACGCATGTGAAAGTTGGACTTTGAGTAAGGAGACCATGGAAGAATTGAAGCATTTGGATGGTGGGGCTGGAGAAGAATATTGAAAGTACCATGGACGGAGATACGGTCTTGGAATCAGTATGGCAAGAGTGCTCCTTGCAGATAAGGATGAGGAGACTTAGTCTCACGCATGTTGGACATGTTGTTAGGACAGACCAGTCCCTGGAGGAGGATATCATACTTGGTAGAGTTGAGGGGCAGCCAAAGAAGGAAGACCCTCAGTGAGATGGATTGACACAGAGGCTGCAATAAAGAGCTGAGTCCCAGGAACAACTGAGGATGGCTCAGGGCCAGGCAGTGTTTCTTTCTGTTGTGCACAGGGTCGCAATGCGTCAGAACGGCTTGATGGCACCATGTTGACAGCAACATGGCAAAAATCATGAATGACATAAGAAACATCAAAAGAAGATGGAGGCACACATGGAGCCACTAAGCAAATTACCCAAGGTTCTATCATTTTAGGAGGAAGCCTAGGATCAAGAACCAATGGTTTTGAAGGCAGAAGTTCAACTTGCACTGAAGGCATTGGTGAAAAACAAGGCTTTAGGAATTGATGAATACCAATTGTGATGATTCAACAAGTGGATGCAAAGCTGGGCTCTCACTTGCCAATACCCAAACATTTGGAAGGCATCTACCCATTGAACATACTGCAGGAGAGCCATATCTGTGGCAATGCCAAAGAACGTTTGTTCAGTGAAATGCTTAAGGCATTGAACCCTATCATTAATATCACATGTAATTAAAAGTATGCTAATACACAATTGTAGAAACTCATGTAACTTTACATTAATTATATATGCTATGTACTATTTTTATCTTCGCGGATGAAGAAAATGAGGCACTGGATAAGCAGGAACCTATTCACGTTCACAGTAGGATCCAATCTTAGAGTCTCTCTTTTTGATCACTGTGCTATCTCTCTCTAACTTTAGATCCCAATCAATTCACATTCACGGATTTTCCTGTCTACAGTAATCACTACCTGCGGTTGAATGGAACAAGGAGAAAAGAGTACACTCCCTTTCTTCTGTTGCTCAGCGTATTGCACCTGCGACAACATGGTGATTTGCTCTCCAAGGTGCGCTGGAAGAAAGGCTGCCGCTGCAGTGCGAACGAGGCCCGGAAGTCCAGATCAGCTTTAAGACCTACTGCTTCCAGAATAGCTCTCACCTCCAAAACCACTGCGAGGTCAATATTGAAGCACATGGGAAAGACAAGTCACCCCTTAGGCCATTCCCAAGCCAAGAATTTAATTAATATTCTCATACACTTCTCTTGCTCTGATTTTGGTCCCACATGGAGAGATGTCTGAGAAAATAGCTCAGCTTTTCCCCAACCAAAATATATACAGCATGGCATCCCTCAGACCCTACCTACAAGGCTAAATAAATCACTTGTTGCTAAACAGAGCAATTCCCCCACACACACACCCTCACCCCCGCCCCCGACATCTACATGGCCCTGTTGGTTTATTTTAAAATATATCAACTAACTTGCTTTCACTGCTTTAATGTGTTTGACACATCCAATTTCAGTAGTTCACGGAGAATGTCACATAAGAAAGAACACAGAGGGGGCAGCTTGAGAAGGTGAGGGGAGTTGGTGTACAGACACACCCTTAGTAAATAAGCAATAAAACACACACACACACACACACACACACCAAAAAACCTGATTCAGGTAAGGGTTTTCCCTATCAGCAATGTGGGACATTAATATTATTACGTGGCATGCATGTTTTTATATTTCTTTTCAACTATTGCGTCTCTCACAGTTATTGTTTTTGCTAATGGAATTACCTCTCCACCCAAGCGAATTCTCATAAAGTAATGCTACTCTGACCAGTGTTTCTTCTTTTTCATTTCAATGAATATATTTACTGAGGCATATACTCACGTTAGTTAACAATGTAACATATTCTGGAATGATAGATGAATGGCATTCATTTATTTATTCCTCAAACAGTGCTTCATCACCGATGCCTAGGACTTGCCGTTGTATAGGCATCAGGATCACAGAATTACTAAGACCAGTTCTGACCTCAGTGGGTTTCCAGTCTCATTTGAGAGATGAGCCCTCTCAAAATACAAAAATAGAAGCGTGTGTTTGTGTCCTGGCTCTGTTACTAAGGAGATGCACATGGGTAAGTCAAAAAGTATTGTTGCTAGGATTTTACTTACTCCAAACAAAATACACTTAAACGTGTGTCTGCAATCAGTGAATGTCTGCAGACAAGTTCTTTCATTAATATACTTATCTCGGCCTATGATTTTCTAGTAATATTTTTTACATAGCCCCCTAGGAAAACAAAGGCAATTAACTTAGACTCTGATTCTTTATATTGAAATAAAAGGATATTAAATATTACCTACTTTTCAGGGTTGCTATCAAAGAGCCCTGGTGGCATAGTGGTTATGAGTTGGGTTGCTAACTCAAGGTCAGCAGTTCAAAACCACCAACCCCTCTGAGGGAGAAAGATGGAGCTTTCTACTCTGTAAAGAGCTGCTGTCTTGCAAACTCATGGGAGAGTGCTACCCTGTCCTGTAAGGTCACTATGAATCAGCATCGACTCAATGGCAGTGAGGGTGTTTTTGGAGGGGGGAGGACAGGGGAGTCAGGGTTGCTGTAGGATTGAGAACAAATAGATACATAGGCTGAATGGGTGTGGGAGGAGAGTAGGAGTATACCCGCCCACAGACACATACAGGTTAGAAAGAGGACATTTGTACATATGTATTGTGGTAGTTACATACTCTGGTGTCAATGTGAGACTTAAGAGAAAAGGGATGGAGTTTAGCCTGTCAATCAGGTTGACGCTTAATGACCTCATTTGGAGGTGCTAAGGAGATAAATAGCTCATTGGAGACAGGACATTACTTTGAGACATTACTGACGATGAGTCTGATGGAGGTCTGAATGCAGCCAGAGTCCTGGAGTTGAAGGAGCCATGTGGAGACCCCTGCCAGCATAGAGATGCTTCCACTGCCACTGAATCCACAAGACCTTCCACCCACTGGCATGTGATCTTCCTGCATTCAGCGTCAATGCATGTGTTTCATGAATCTGAAGAGGACTTTATAGATTGGTATTGGACCTATGGGCTAATATTGGACTTATGGGCTTGATCTGGACTGGGCTGGGATATTTTCTCAATATTCATTGCTCTTGTTTATAAAGCTCTTTCTTATACATATCTGAGTGTCTATGAATTTGTTTCTTTATAAACCCAGACTAACACATGCATTAACTTTATTGCAAATATATTCATGAATGTGGTGGAGCATATGCGAAGCAAAATTATGAAAACATCTTAGACAGTGTCAAAAACTTTGACAGAATGAATCTCTGGAAACACCAAGATAAATTGGCTTAGCATAGTCCATAAAGATAATGTTCATCCTACTTTGGTGAGTAGTGACTGGGGTCTTAGAAACTCAAGGGTAAAAAAACCTAAGGTGGAAGTAGTTTCGTCCTGTCTAGGTAGAAGAGTAAAGAATATTGAATATGCCTGGAAACAAAGTCCAGTGGACTAACAGACCAACTGAGTATCAGTTAATGCTTAGAAGCACTTCGAATCTTCCTGAGATTAGAAATAGATGTGCCCACCTACCACTACCAAAAGACCAGGCTTACTGGTCAAATAGAGACTGGTGGAACTCCTAAGATTGTGGCCCTAGGTCACCACTTCAGTTATGGAGATGAGCTCACTCTCATGGCTTAATTTTCAGTCAAATGATACTAGTCTATAAGGGGGACCACCTTATGAAAATCAACTCTCTGAGATCAAAGGGACATCATTTATCCAAAGACAAAGTTCAGAAGGATTAAGAAAGAAGGAGAAATGGAAATAAAAAACACTGGGAAGAAATGGGATAAGTGATGTTATATTATAGGGATTATAATCAATGACATGAAACAAAATGTGCACGAGTTGTTGAATGGACAATTGATTTTTCCTGTAAACATTCACTCAATTTACAACAAAAAACAATTTATTCCAAAGCACTGTAAAACAATACAAATATTGACTATCCTTAACTGAATTCAAAGTAGATCATTTGTAATGTTCAGGACACTGGTTCAATTGCTTCCTATGTACTGTTTATTACTAAAGTCTTAACAGTGAAATTTCCTGACATTGAAACTATGATGTAAAGTGATCACAATCATGAGAGTATTTTGCCTCAGCAATAACAGTGCCCTACTATAATATGTATCTTGATATCATATACTTAAAACTCAGCAGGTCCCCCAATACCTACTCTTCTGTATTATTCTAAACCGCTTTCCCTCTCTGATCTATTGCCCTCAAAGCTTGGACTCCTGCCTCATTCATGCCTTTTGGGTTTGTCCATGCCTTTTGTTAGACCACCACCACTCTTTTGAGGCTGTATGTTCTCTTGGGTGGATCTTGGCAATGGCCTCCTAACTGAACTAACCTTCCTGCATCCAGGTGCCATTTCTCCAATCTGCCTCCAGTGCAGTCTTTAAACTTAACATGATGATGTTCTTCATCCTATAGAGAAGATTCTGATGACTCATCACTGCTCCTTAGTCTAGCCTGGAACAACGTCGTAGCTTGATCCTCGCTACTTCTCCATGACACACTCCAACCACATTCGACTCTCACCATTTTATTAACACCATTCATTTCCTCCTCTCTGACTCAGTGTTGGCCTTTATTCTTCCCGCAACTTCAAAAGCCCCAGCTCTTTGACCATGACTAAATTCCCATTCAATTAATCAAACATCACTCCCTCAGCCTTTCTTAATACTGTAAGACATAGTACTTACGTGTCTTACTTACTTCTTCTGAGCTCTCACGACCCCTCTTATACATTGACTACAGTATTTACTACACTGCATTGAAATATGTTTTGGCCTATGTCACCCCTGAAACATGAGCTACTCAAGCAGTGGTTATGCTTTATTAATCTTTACATCTCCGCCACCTACCTCAGTACTTGAATAGTTTCTGAACCTAAAAGATGTCTGATGAACAAAGTACAGTAAAAGGAGGCAAAGCTTGTCCTCATTGCTGTCCTTCCCTCAGGGATTTGACCTGGATGTTCATGTCCTGAGATCTGCCTAGCTCCCCTCTGCTGCTCCTTCCTTAACCATTGAACACTTGATACCTCTGTATTCCCCCAAATACAAAACCAAATCCACCGTCATCGAGTTGATGCATAGTGATCCTATAGATGAGGTAGAACTGCCCCTGCGGGTTTCTGAAATTGTAACTCTTTACAAGAGTTGAAAGCCCATTTTTCTCCTGTAGAGCAGCAGGTGGTTTCTAACTGCTGAACTTGGGTTAGTAGCCCAATTGGTAACCACTACGTCAACAGGGCTGATTTTGGAAGAACTTGTGAAAACATACTGTTGGAAGGAACGAAATGATCATAGGTCATCAGATTGGTGAGTAGTTAATGATGCATCCTGAGCAGAATTAATCATCCCTATCCCTATCCCTCCTTAAATATGACTGGACCCAATGTCTTCAATTTTCTTCCAATGCAGAGTAGCATGTGAGCTAAGGAACAAAACAAAACAAACAAACAAACAAACCAAAAAACCTCACTGCCACTGAGTTGATTTTTGACCCCCTGATTCTATAGGACACAATAGAACTGCCTCTGAGGATTTCCACGCTGTGAATCTTTAAAGGAGGAGAAAGCCTCACCTGTTTTCTGTGGCATGGCTGGTGGTTTCCAACTACTGGTTTTGTGGTCAGCAGTTGAACAGGTCACCCATGATTCCACCAGGCTCATTTGTGGGCTCAGAGTACGGAGTATAGAATCAGACTGCCTGGGTTCAGCTTACTCCTTCCATCACTTATCAGCTGTGGGGCTTTTGATCCATTGCCTTACCTCTCTGTTCCTTCATTTTCTAACTAAGAAAAAGATGTAGTATTTTCTATGAAGGGTCATAGAAGAACTAAATGGGTTGAAAGCATATGCAGCAGTTAGGAAAGGGCCTGGGGGGCTACTTTTACTATTAGTTTAAATGTGAGCCATCTGCCTGTGAACATCTCTTCTCTACTCTAAGATCGTTCCGCTGGGTTCCGTAGCTTCTTGGTCTTATCCCCCTACCCAGCTTCAAAATTATCCACCTAGCGGTATTTCATAATAGCTAGTAAGTTCTTTAAAGACACATCTCATGTTTTCTTATTTTTGATTTCTTCACTCGCTGTTTGCCACTTTCCACATAGAAAAGAGTATTAGGCACCGAGATAGGTGACTCAGTGGATTCATTCATGTAGGGATACCATTAACCAATCACCAACAGGATGGATGGCCTAGTGGTCATCTCTCTTCCTCCAACAGTCTACTTTTATAGGGTGTCTTCCAAAATTAGTTGCTGACTTTGTTCACCATCCTCCATATACAGCATAATTATTCTCAAAGAAGTGACTCATGGGTTATGGGCAATTCAAATCAGACCACAGTGAGACAATGGTCAGACTTGGCCTTTCCAGAATCTGCCATTACACTATGTGTAATTCCTTGAGCAAGCGTAGGGTGTTTAAAACTGACACTAGTCCAATAAGATTTTGCAGATGCAAACAAAATCAGTCTCCATGTTTTTAAACATAGTACATATCTTATTTGTGTATGTTGAAGTGTGTGTCCAAACACAGTAATAGTGTATTATTTTAAGCTGATATAAAAGGCCACACTACAATGTATGTCTAATTAATAGAAAAATATCAAATTGGCTGAGGCACAGAGGCAAATTGGCCTACATTGTACATCTTGAAGTCAGAAAATTGGATCTACAATCATCAGAGATGGTTTTCAACGATAACAACAAGCTTCTCATGTATAATGCCCTGAGGAGATCCTGTCTAGAGTCCTGCCTAGAACCGGATTTTGTTGTTAACTGCCATGAAGCCAGTGACTAACTCATGGTGTGCTCGTGCACCAGGGACGCAGTGCTGCACGCCTCTCTATACCCTCTCGACTATCGAATTGCCGTTTGGACCATTGCTAGCCATACAGGCTTCACTGGCTGGTGTGTGAGAGTATTCATTAGGTCTCTCTTCCTGGTCTGGAAGCTCCACCACAGCTGATACTTAGGCAGCATCACAGCAGCCCCAAAGCCACTACTAAGAGACAGCACTTAAAATGCATTAGCCAAGAATTGAACCTGGTTCTCTTGCATAGACGTTGAGTATTTGACTATTGAATTACTGATACCTCCTGTATCATACTTAGAGGAGTATTTAAAAAACTCAGATGCATAGAAGACTGCGGTTGCTTCCACCTTGAGTTAATTTCACTGGTATCCCTACAAAATGCAGGCAGACTTAAGTTTGTTAGGAATTCAGCTCCTTGTGGCGTCTCACATGACACTGAGGTTCTTCTGTGTGGTCTACCTTTCCAGATGGGCTCTGCCAGCATTACTGGAGGAAAGAGATCGATTGCAGGGTTCTTTTGACTAGTAGATGACCCGCTTCATTACAATTTTGCACCTCTTGCTTGAGCCAAGAAGATATACTTAGCTGACAGCCCAAATTGTAGTGCCCAGCAAACAAACCATATCGAAGTATTTTTGTCGACATTGATTCTAGATTCTCCTAAGTTACAGATGGATGTGGTGTACTATTTGTCATTTAATGTTTTTGGAGGACCTACGTCCACTATGCATTACTCTTAGCAATCTTCCTATCCAGGCTTGCAATTTTTTCATTGACCAAGCATGCCAAGATGTATCATACTTCTCTCCTACCCCATTCTACTTTTAATTGTATCATATCCAGAAAGCGTGTCCTTCTAGAGGAAGAACAAGAGGATCTGTCAGGGGAAGGTTGGAACCTGGGACTAACTGACTCAGAACATCATAGCTTTCATGAAAAAGAGGTATAACCATATGTATTCAGAGCAGTAGGGTTTATGTCCCAGAGTTAGACACGTGCTGGGTGTATGAGGACAGGCCTGGGGGGTGACAATTAAAATCTTCTGAGTTTCCTACTGTAGGTTATCCATGAGCTATTCTGGGAATGAGATGGGTCTAGAGTGTGACTCAAGATATAGTTTGAGATATTACATAACACAATGTTCTCAGTTTTGGTCGTGATAGTAAGTTATTTAGTTGTGTATTATTGTGGTGTTTTATATTATTAGGACTAGTCTTCCCCTAGTTTTTGTTATGAGTAGAAATTAGGAGAAACATGGAAGAGGCACACCAGCCTGTGCGATCATGAGGTGTCGAAAGGATCAGGTATAAGGCATCATCAGAACAAAAAATCTTACCACAGTGAATGAGGGGGGAGTGC
>NW_022103918.1:13270836-13294242 GCF_000313985.2 Echinops telfairi
TGATGTATGTATGGATTGTGATAAGAGTTGTATGAGCCCCTAATAAAATGATTTAAAAAAAAGAAATTAGGAGAAACCATACCAAGTTATGATCATCTACCAGCATATTTAACAGGAAGTTATACCAATTGTCTTTGAGATTCTCTCTTCCCCTGACTTCTGAATACTCCTTTTTCTTTTTGATATTAACTTTGATTTTTCTTTCCCACTCAGGGTTTTGGGCGTCTCTCACTTGATCTCGTTGGAACTCTGCCTTAGTCATCTTTTCTTCTCGATAGCTACTCTACCTTGCAGTATTTCTGTGGACTCATTTCTCTGGACTCATAACTCGATTACTCTTTTACTTCTCTCGTGAATTTCAGACCTATCTATCCTACTGGCTAACCAATGTTTCCTCTACACATCTCTTAAAAACCAAGGCTCTGTGAGTCCAAGAATACATTTCTCTTCTGCCGCCCCACCCTCACCCACAGCCTACCCCTCCCGGGTCCGCTCTTAATGGACAACAGCGTTTCCCACTCAACAAGCTCAAAGCCCAGGAATCATTCTGGATTCCCCCGCACACCCGCTCTCTTCACTGCTTGAGCACCAAGTTCTGCAGAGTCTCTCTTTGGAGTATCTCTTGTTGCCACCTTCTTTTAATCTTCACGCCTCTACTGTCTCAGGTTGCCTTCATTGTACAATAATCCTGACACATGAATAAGTGCCAAATAAATGTTTATTTATGTAAAGGCATATGTCACATGGAACTGTGGGTTGTTCCAAACCTCAAGGTTTGTTTGACACATGCATGGGTGTCACTGTAATTTAAATTCCTGCAGCTGGGATTTGGGGGCTAAAGTTTATATTTCTCCCTGGTAATGATCATCAGAATAGCTTTTGTTCATTTTTCAGTTATATGAATTATTGTTAGTCTGTCATCAATCATGTTTATTTTACTTCCCAACTTTATGTCATTTCCACATCTTGTAATTTTCCCATCTATTTCTTTATTCCAGGTACCAATATAAATGTTGGTTGGGAACGAGCCAAGCACGCTCTCACAACAGGCCCAGGAGATTTTCCTTCCGGCGGACACTGTCGAATTGTTCACTCCTACACACCTTTGTAGAACTTCACCTTCATCCAGGACAAACTTCTCTAACTTGTCCACAGGAACACCATGAACAATTTCCTTAAACATCCTACTTAAATCAGTATAAACTGTGCTTATGGTATTTTCTTATCTACACTTCCAGTGTAATATGTAAATTATTTTGGGAACCACTTGCTGAACTGAAGTCCATACAAATTTGACTCCTTTCATAAAATATGATCATTAAATTGTGAAAGCAATTTATGAATTACAGAATGTTTCCAAAACAAAGGGGGGGGGTCATAATTCTGTAATCATTTTACAACCATTATTATTATAGTGTGTTTTGTTCAAGTTCCTTTGGGTTCTTCTAAGAAGCAGTTTTCAAAACATGTTTATGATAATTAGGGTAGTTACAAATTTTTAGTCCTTTTGGAAAAACTCTATCCCTTTTCCTATGTTGCCTCAGTTTGCACTTTTGAAACATTTCATTCTATAGCCAAGTCAGGTTTTAAACACACACACATAGCAGTGCATCTGGCCTGCATTTAAGTTTTTCAATTATAAATGTGACACAGATTTTATGTATGGGGAGACCCCAAGTTAAGATTGAGATCCATTACTGTGCATTTAAGAAGTTGTAGGTAAGTTGTAACAGGCGCATGTAGTTCTTATTGAGCCTTCCTCTAGTGTAAGAAAAGGCTCACAGCTTTTTCCAATGTTTAAAAATCTACACATGCAGCAAGGTAATTGTAATGAAGAATTTGATGAGGATGGAGGTTGGTTCATGCATTTCAAAGTGAGGGAAAATTCACGTAATATTAATGGGAAGGGTAAAGTTTCCTGTAAATTGGATGTTCCTAATTTGTGGATGCCTATATTTAAATTTTTCTTTATTTTATACTTTGAGTGATTCCAATAAATTGCACATTTTGCAGCTGCATTATGCCCATGTTAGTCTGATAGGCGGAGCAATGCAGCAGTCATAAATTGCCACACACACAAACACACCTGCAATCTCAATTATTTAGCAACAACCCAAATCCCCCTTTAGATTTCAATGGCTTACACAGGAAAGCTTATTTCTCACTCAAGCCAGTTCTGCTGTGGGTCTTGGCAGCTCCAGTACAGCCTCCTTCAAAGGAGTGACTTGGAATTCAAGCTGGTTCTAACTTGAGCTCCATCATCTACCGTTATTAACAATTGGCTCACAAAGGAACGGACTGAACGTTGTATGGAACATACGGTGTTTGCTGGCTCGGCTTGTCACTTCCATCCACAATCCATTTGTCGGAACTAGTCATGTGCCTTCACCTCATTGCAATGGATGCTGGGAAGGGTGATCTCCATGTGCCCAGTCTGGAAGGAATCCCACTTTCAGATTGTGACTATCAGTGATGTCTACCCGTGAGATGGTTTTGTGCTTTCATTTGAACAAAGATGAAATGACTATTTCCAGAATTTCCTTCCTCCTTTAGTTACAAGTTAGACGAGGGAGAGTTTCATGAGATTTGGGAGAAGGGCGTGAAGCAGCATGCATTTAGCTCAGGTGTGGTAGGTGTCACTGCATCTCACACTTGATTTTCTGGCCCATAGCTCTTCAACTCCACCAGATCTTCTTCAGTTTCTCTGAATCCTGGGTCCGTTGTCTATACAACTCCCCAATGAAGGATGCCCGCTTCTTTGCTTAGAGGTCACCTACACTGGGGAGCTTGGAGAGGATACATACGGGACAGATACACATTTCAGTTCTGTTTGCTCTTCCCCTCACCTGCTTCGAGGCCTGCTTTCTTCCTGACTGCCAGTTTAGTTAGGGTCAGGTCCATGACCAGGTGCAGCAGCCTCAACTTTCTGCAGAGTTCTCCTCCAGCTCATCTACAATTGCTGAACATCTTGTTCCCCCACACCCCACAAAGCCTTCTCCTTATTACTCGTAGTGGCCTGCTTCCTAGTCAAATCAGAATTGTTAGTCATATATTCACTTTAAAACATAAAGTAGGGTTCAACTTTACGCTATGCTGTTCACATATTTCTTATTTGAATATTCTGCCAAAACCAGGCTTATAATTTTTTTGACTCATGTTGAAAGAGAAAACTAGTTGTGGCATACAAAAAGGAAGATGCAATTATTTAAGGTGAAGCCGATCGAAAAAACAAAACAAAACCCCATAGGACAGTCTTAGAATAGGAAACAGTTCAGGAAAAATCTTTTTTCCTATGCGAACAGGTTTGGGAGGATGTGCTAAGGTGAGCTGATGCGGAAACAGACATTTGCATCTAGGATCAGGCCAACTCTACCTGAAGCTCCTTTTACGGGAAGGACCAGAGTTTAAAGAGAGCAGGATAGACCAGGGGAAACCATATTCAAAGTGTAGCACCAGACTTTTCTGTTATATTGAGCCCATCTGCATTGGAGCCGACAACTCATGCTTGTCCCTCTGCGTTTTCTACCTGCATAAAGTTGGCGCCTTTGTTTCTCTGCTCGACATGCAGATGTGCAGATTTCTCACCGGAGGACGTGCTCCGAGAGCAGGCTTCCTAAGATTCCGGCCAAAGAACTGCCTTCCACATCCGTACTACTTACCACTTCCTTTAGCACCAATGACTCCCACTGGAAGAGGAACGTGGTTGTGCTGTATCTCCCACCTCCAAACGTTTCCCCAATTTACAAATGCCGAACAAAACAATTCTTGCCACACCGCTTCAAGGAACTGTGGCACACTGGAAAACACCCCTCTGAGTAGAGAAGTCTATTCATAGAGAGCATGTGATTTTGTTAAATCTCAGTTGACTTCAGCTGCCAATGTGATCAGTTTTCTTCTGAGGGAAACCACCTTTTGGAGCGGTGAATGTTTAGAATCAGGAAATACAAGCCAAGCCGAGGGTCCGTGTCCACAGAGTCCATGGTGGGCACCAGCCGAGCTGCTGCAGCTGTCTCCAGAGCTGTGGACAGACGGAGGGTTTGGCCGCCCCTTGACCAACCCTGGGTACAACAATGCATCAGGATTTACTCCGCAGGATTGTTCAAGTCACCAGAATGGTGTTCCACAAAACTTGCATGTAAAATTGTCAACAAGAAACACAGTAAGAAATGAATAAGGAAGCTAAATATCACATGCAAACTAGTATGCAAATCCAACTTTATTGATATTATGTATAAATTAGAACTAATCTGGTCTTGACATACAGTATTAAAATCAACTTCTTTGAGGTCAATATATTAATCTTCTACTCCAGGAAAAAGCAAGTCTACTGGTTATACGAGAAGTACTGGTATGATGATTTCATAAATTATTCAAGTCTGTGTAAACACTCCAGTTAAGAGATGATAGATACCTGGATTTACTTTCTGATTTCTCAATTTACACATGCACTGTAGCTCTGTTGCTTGATTTGTGTGTGTGTGTGTGTGTGTGTGTTCTTTTTCTTTTCCTACCTGATGGGATAGGTTTATCAATAGTTACTTAAGACAGCAATTGAGTGGTTAAATGACCTCATTTGGCCCCAGGCATGTTCTAAAAATTGAAAATAGTTGTCAGCATTTGAAAATAGGTAGCTCCCTTGCATCCTCTCCACTCCACACCCATGGTGGTGCCCCTTGCAGTTCCACACGGCATTTTGGTTGCTTGTCTGGTCTCTGTAAGCACATGTTTGCTGACATTTTAAACATTTCAGATGTTTAAAATCTTTCCACTGTATCATGGCTTAATAGCATGCTGGCACTGGATTTGTGGGTCAGACTATGGTGGTCTATCATTCTATACAGCTTGAACAGAAATGATAGGCAATCAGTCATTTTATAGTCAGTCGCTCCTTCATAAGGATGATCCCCGACTACACAGTGGTTAAAGCTAACCAGAAGTTCAGTGGTTCTAACCCATCTCCTTCTCCAAGGAAGAAAGATGTGACAACCTTCTTAGGAAATCCTATGAGGAGTCCTACTTTGTCCTATAGGATTGCTATGGATCAGAATGCACATGGTGACCTTGGGCCTGGTTTGGTTTTCTTTCAAGAGGCCTTATTTTTGGGCTGCTTTAAGGCTCATCTCTTACCTGGAAACTGTTACATCATGATGCCTTTGTGCAGTATTTCCTTAAGTCCAAGTCTACTGATTCCCTGGAGAGGATGTAAACTTTTTAATATTGTCTGAAATGTGTCCTTCTTTTCCCTAATAGTACTATACTAGGAATCAGAAGTCCCATTCTTTACTTTCCCTCAAGGGCTCCTGAGTCTCTCTCTGCCGTTTCCATCTGAGATGGTGAGGTGAGGGGTAGCTCATACTGCGGTTCATACTCTTTCCTATAAAATGACTGTAAAATAAAAGAGCTGCCAAAACATTGCGCTGGGAGCTGAGAATATAGGAATAGCCACACAATTAGTTTTGACTTGAATGAAATTTAAAAAAATATATATAAACTTTTCTTGATGGGTAGAAAATATGATAAAAATGTTACACTTGTATAATTTCTTTAAGAATATTAAGATCTTACATGATACAATTTTCTCACCTAAAATGTGTTTTAAATTATGTTTTAATGTAGCATACTAGCACTTAAACTGTTGAGTGCCATGATGGAGCATACAATAAATAAAACAAAACCCCCTTGAAATGAACTATATTAGCAGAAACTAATACTTGTGAACCAATGTGAATTTTAATAGCTAAATTTAAACATTTTTCTTAACACTAAAAAATCAAAGTTTATTGTACTTATTTTAATACTAATTGATAATTGCCTAGGTCCAGTTGTGTGTGTGTGTGTGTGTATCATTTTATAGGCAATGTCAAATGTCCCCACTATTACCTTCTACACCAGGAATTTAATGACCTAGAAGGTGTCCTTTTTTTTGCTTGCTTGTTTGTTTTGCTTTAAAATCTCTAAGAATTTAGGTAGGGAAAGAAAAGAGGCATTAAAAGGACAGCTGATAATCAAATTTTGATCAGTTATAGTCTTGTTAGCTGTAGACCCTTCTGGATACTTCTTTTTTTTTTTATAACCGCCCCCCCTCTGGATACTTCTATAGGAGGAAAAAAATGCTGTAGAACTGTGAACTCTCCCTACAACTCTCATGAGATCAGACAAGATTAGCTAATTTATCATATGAGAAGCAGGTTGTTCACAACTGTACAATTAATTTATTCTCTTGACTTTTAGCTTGGGTATCAGAAACCCTTTATTTTATGCAGAAATATAGATAGGTTCCCGTCCTGGAAGCTGCCAGTATTGACCATTTTCCATTATCTCTTCATTCATTTCTCCATGAACCTTTTGAAGTCCTCTCATATACCCTTTACCTAATTCTGTGAATAATAATGAGTCTTTTTTTAGAAGATGTTTGTACTACGTTGATTTGGGTGAGGCCATTAAAAAAAAAAGATGTGCTACATCCTAAAGTTTTATTTGAATAGGTTCAACATTGTTAGCTAAATGCAGAAATGTCTCAATTTAATATCTTTGGACCATGGATGTCATGGTCTCCCAGAGATTGGTCAGGAAACACATTATGATCCCAGCAGAGTCACAAACTCTTAGCATGAGGTGGTACCGGGCTATCAGTGGATTCACTCTGAAAGTCCCGGCAGCTCTGGGACTCATTTGCCAACAATTTAATAAAATGCAGAAGTAGAACTGGTCCAGGTTTTACATTCTTTGAGATTTCTAGGAACTAACAGCTTAAATCATATTAGACAAACACTGAGCTGTGAGACAAGGGGGGACCTCCATCCTTGGTGGCAATCAGGGAAAGGTGAGAGACTATGGAGACGGCTTGGCCTTCTTGTGGGGCAGGAGCCAGAAAGCCAATTGGCAAAGGACCTTTGAAAGGCTAGTGTCCCAGGCCACGATCCCCGCCACACAGCCGCTCTCCTGACCATCTGCATTATCCTTAAGCTTTATTCCCCACACCAATGTATAGTTTCCAAGAATAACTTGCGCATGGAAGGTTTGCTGCCTTTCTTCACAGAGCTTCGCTGCATAATTCCACATCAAAACAAATTGAGGGGAGAGATTCTTATCTTTCCACATTTCCCAAGCCCCTGCAGATACACTGGAAGATATGCAATTGAAATACTGCATCACTCTGAGGGCTCAGAACATTGCTTGCGTTATTTTTCTCTAACTGCAGGAGTAGGAGACATAAACATGCTCACGTCCTTAAAGTGGACACTCATGAATCAAAAAGCCTTGAGTCCGTGTTTCTGAACGTCAATGACACTGCTGCACTGTATTTTGGATCGACCCTGTCACTGCTAAAGCTTTTTTTAAAAATGAATCTCAGTGTATTTCAAGAGCATACACACATGTCCTGAAGTCATTCGTCCTTGGGACTTTTGTCAGTGCTTCCTTGGCCTCTTCTTAGGCTGCACATGACTTAAAGCAGGCCTTCCACAAGTCATGTGAAAGATCTCCCTAGGGCTTCCTGATGGCAGGGCACCTCTGCGCCACAGAGAAAGCAGGCACTGGCTGTGTGCTGGCACTGACGGGCCTAAGCCCCAAAGCACCAAGTTCCCAGCTCTCGGAACCCGTCTGGGTTTCAGGTGATCAATAAGGAAATTGTGGGTGCCGCAGTGTGGGCGTATGACCGGTTTCCTTTTCAACCTTGACTTTCATATATACAATCATTTTTCTGAGGACAATGTAGCCACCGAACTATGGCTTTCCAGAGCACTGACCTATATGTGGCAATAAAAGGAAAAAACAAAATCCCAGCCAACCACCACAGAGGCAGCTGCTAACATTTAAGACACACCGACTCTCATCAGTTTAGCAAAAGTTAGTTTATACCTGCCCGGCATCTCCTTCCCCAGCCCCGCTCCCCCCTGCCCCCCCCCCCTCCACTGGAGCAAGTTCCTGCACATTGCAGTAAGAAGACGCCTTGTGTGCTTTCTCGCTCGCTGCACTGGAGGCTTGGTCTTCTCAACCATGAAAGCACAGCTAGAAATTGTTCTCCGAGCTAAACCACTTAACATCTTGGCACTTGGTTGTTTTTAACTTGTCAACAATAGGCACTGTTCACTCCCCTCCATCTCAGTTCTTTATTCAGGAATCAGGCAAGGCACTGATGAAAGGCTAGTCACGGCTTCACCCCATGGTATCAGTGTGGTGGCATGTGATGATTCACATGGGCTGTGTTGGATCCCAGAAAGCCCAGTCTCTGCTTATTCTTCCTTTGTTCTGTCATCTGGGGGCAGGGGCGGGGGGAGGGGAGGGGGGGAAGAGAGAGAGAGAGAGAGTATGTTGAGACGATCTGTTCTCTCTTATCCAGTGCTGGGGAGCCCCCTCCATTTGGGGTTCATGTTGCTCAACCTCCTGAAGTCCGTCTGGTATCATATTGAATGCAGTCATTTGTTGTGTGTGTTTTAAAAGGGAAAACATTTTTAAAGTAAATTTCCATAAACAGAGAGAAAGGGTAGTCCTCTTTGTGGTTAGGAAACAGGGGACCCTGAGCCTTTTCAAGCACAGCTTGCTTGTCCCAGAATCATCCCGGTCATCCCAGTCATTTTGATGGTGACCACAGTGTGGACAATATTTTTAACAGCACCAATGCCGCTGTATTATCGAGGTGATGGTTATAGCTCTGAAGTGATGGTTATGAATGGTGATTGACCTTTCTAGTGAGTTTTGCAAATGCTACGATGCCAGATGATATGATTGGCTATCAAAAGGCACAAAAGGGCCCTTGTATTTCGGCACTTGGTCCTTCCTCTCCCCCTTCTGGGGAAGGAGAGATGCGTCACACAGGTGGGATGAAGGAGCCGCAGAATCCCCTGCCTGCTGACACGTGGGCACAGCAGCACGCTGTGGGGTAGAGTTGCTTTGTTTCATCCATGGTGTGTGACCTGGAAGACGACCCTCAGGGGATAACTCTTTCTTACCCGAGTCCCTGGGCCTCCACTTACCCAGGTGGTGAAAATCCCGCCCCACCCAGCTCGGCTCCCCAGTGGCTGACCTGCTCCTTCAGCTCCGCCAGCTGCCCCGACAGCTGTTTGACCAGGTTCATGGTCGATTCCAACTTCTCTTGCAGGTTCCGAATCTCATTTTGCTCACTGTCACCTTCATTGCTAACGAGAGACATGGCTCGCATCCGAGGAAACCAGTCCAGATTCTTCTCCTACGAGCAAATATTCAGGAACAAGGGAGTCAGTGTGGAAGGCGGCCTGAGCTCCCATACAGAATGGTTACAGCTTTTTAAACCAAGCATGATCATTTGAATCACAGCCTCTTACACTGAACTCAAAAGGTAGACTCTCTCTGGCCTGGCATGGGAAGAGCATTGGGGCGGAATGCTGGGGTAGAGACTGGTCTTTATGGGCTAGGAAAAGATCTCAACTCTTGGCTCCAACTCCTTAGGGGCTCGCAGGGAGGTCCTGGATGAAGCACACGGAGCTGTGCCACGAGCCCTGTGGGCATCCAGCGAGTCTTGCTGAATGGTGATGTAGGTCTGGAGGTGGCGAGAGCACATCCAAGAGTGGGTGGCTACAGCACTGGCATGAGCTGTTTCTCCTCCACCCCTGGCACAGAAGAGAGAGAGGGGTGGTAGAAGAGAAGGGTGGTAAAAGAAATGTTTCAGTTCTAGCCACCCACACTGGTTCAACTCCCACTTCCCCAAATACAGGCTCCCTAGCAGCTTGGTCGCTGAGCTCTGCTCAGGAAAGAGGGAAGTGGGAGGGCATGGCCCCAGTTTACTCGGTCTTCTCCCTTTGGAAACACTGTATTACAGCGGGGGTGAGGATTCAGAGTGAGACTTCCCCCGAGGGCAGGAGCTGGTACCACTTCTGTTTTTTCTAGGAGTGGGTGGTGTAGGGGTGTGTGTCTGTGTCTGTGCACATGTTTGTGAATGCATGCATGTGTGTATGTCTGAGTGTTTCCCCTCCATCACCATAGAAACACTTGGTTAGCCCAGATTCCCAGCTGCTGGAAAGCTCGGCTGGATCGCCTAACATCAGAGAAGCACTGAGTTTTACTTCTATTTGTTTTCTCAATCCTCAACAAAACTCTGTAAGCTAAATCCTATCATCTCCATTGTATGGATGAAGAAACAGAGTTCCCTCTCGCCCCACCCCTACACCCAGTTTAATTATCAAGGCCAGAAGCTAGCAAATGACAAAGCTGGGATGTGGCTGATGACCTGATTGTACTTTTGGTGTACAGAAGTTTGAGAAAATACATTTCTGCTCAGAGCGGACAACGCAGAGAGCCACAGGGCCGGCCTCACCATGAGACACGACGTCCCTTACTAAACCATAGCACTGCGGGGACAACACTGGAGACACAGTGCGGGAATAGTGCACAATCTGACCCCACCAACTGGGGTCAAACAATAAGGGCATGCAACAGAGCAGCAAGGGGAGAAAAGTGATGAAATCCCTGGGAAATACTAAAAATAGACTTGGGAGACAGAGTGTGGCACCCCATCAGACTTGACTGGAAAACACTCGTAAAGGCCAACAAACAGACCTTGAACTACTTATAGGCTTTTCCATTTTTGTCAGTGGCTTTCTTTTTGTTATTGTTATTTTGTTCTTGCTTCCTGCTGTTGTTGTTATTGTTTTGTTGGTTTTGACTTCCTTTATTGTTTTATTTGGCTTTGCCTGGTTTTTGCACTTATTAATGTATCTGCATGTCTATCTAGATAAGAGGTGGGATAAATAATTCGGAGATGAAAAGAACAAGACCAATGGTTCCTGGGGGATATGGGAGAAGGGGAGGTGGGAGAAAGCAAGGTGGGGGGAAAACCAACCCAGGGACAAGGGAACCACAAGTGAACTAAAATAAATGGAAAGAAAGAAGGGTGTGGGATGCCTAGTGGGGCTCAATCAAGGGCAATGTAGCAGTGAGGAATTACTAAACCTGAATGAAGGTCAAACATGATGGTGGGACAAGAGGAACGTGAAAGGAAGCAGTGGAAAGAACCAGAGGTCTAAATGCAGCCATGTACATATACAAATATATTTATATATAAAGAGAGGGCAATAGAACTATGTATTCATATCTATATATTAAGAATTAAGGTTGCAGATGGACATTGGGCCTCAATTCAAGTACTCCCTCAACACAAGAACATGGCATTCTGTGATGTTCACCTTCCCGACATGATGGTTGAAAACAAAATGGGTACATAAGCAAATGTGGTGAAGAAAGCTGATGGTGCCCGGCTATCAAAGGATATAGCATCTGGGGTCTTAAAGGCTTGAAGATCAACAAGTGGCCATCTAGCTGAGAAGCAACAAAGCTCACATGGAAGAAGTGATCATGAGGTGTGATCATGAGGTGTCGATGGGATCAGGTATCAGGCATCTAAGACCCAGAACAAAATCATACCCAATGGGAATGGGGGTGGGGCATGGAGTGGAGACCCAATGTCCATCTGTAGACAACTGGACATCCCCTCGCAGAAGGGTCACAAGGAAGAGATGAGCCAGTCAGGATGCAGTATAGCACCAATGAAACACACAATACTCCTCTAGTTCTTTAATGCTTCCTTCCCCCACTATCATGACCTCAATTCTACCTTAGAGATCAGATTAGACCAGCGCATGCACACTGCTACAGATAAGAGCCTGCAACACACAGAATCCAGGATAGATAAACCCTTCAGGGCCAACAATGAGAGTAGAGCTACCAGGAGGATTAGGGGAGGGTTGGGGGAGAAAGGGGTAATCAATTACAAGGATCAACATATAACCCCCTCCCTGGGGGATGAATAATGGAAAAATGGGTGAGGGGTGACAGAGGATATCAGATATGAAAATAATAATCTATAACTTATCAAGGGTTTGTAAAGGAGGGCGGGTGGGCGGGGGAGGTACGGGGAAGAATTGGGGAGCTGATATCAGGGGCACAAGTGGGAAGAGAATGCTTTGAAAATGATGATGGTGTCATATGTGCAAATGTGCTTGATACACTGGATGAATGTATGGATTGTGATAGATATAAGAGCTCCCAATAAAAGTAAGAAAAAAATACATTTCTGTTCTTTAAAGCCACTGATTTTCATATTTATGTTATAGACACCCCCCCCCAAACAAAACAAAAACAAAGTCAAGACCAATAAAACGCCCACTGACATTTTATCACGGTGATCCTATAGGACGGGCTAGAACAACTCCAGTGGTTTTCCAAGATTATAACTCTTTATGGGAGTAGAAAGCTTCATCTTTCTTTCTTGGAGCTGCTGGTGGTTTTGAACTGCTGATCTTGTTGGATAGCAGCCCAACCTGTAACCCACTAGGCCACTAGGGATCCTTGTACTAAAGCACTACTAGGAAATTAGGCCACTCCCATACTTGAATAGCAGTCAAAGGGTTAATATAGGATTAAGGATGAAAAATCAGTGAATCAGTTAGATCTGCACATGGAGCTGTAGCCAGTCAGTATTTCAAAGGAGAGCAGTAACTTACAAAGGGACGGCTGCAGTCATTCATTCGATCAGCCCCTCTATATCTATTGTCAGGTACTCAGGCACACAGTCTGATAAGACACGTGTCTGCTCTCAAGGAGTTTGTGGTGTAGGACCAACATCACTTGGTGTCAAGTAGATTCAACTCATGGTGACCCATGTGTGTCAGAATAGAGCTACACTCTTCAGGGGTTTCAATGCCTGAGTGTCGACACCTCAGAGAGCCAGGCCTTTCTTCAGAGGCACCTCTGGATGAATTAGAACCTCCGATCTTTTAATGTTTTTAAAGCGCTTCCTTCAGGTCTGTTTTCCATTCCCTTATCAACCCACACATGAATGTCCATCACCCGAGGCACAGTTTATTTTATTTTTTCCCAGGTATTTTATTAGGAGCTAATCCAGACAGCCTAGCATTCCATAGTTCGCTCATATCAAGTAGTGTTGTTCAATCATTACCACAATCAGTTTCAAAACATTTTCTTCCTTATTAAACTCCTTGATATCAGCTCCCCCTTACCAGCCCCCCTCATCTCCCCCACTGTACCCCCAGGAGCCCCTATTCTGATTGTCTCTATCGATTGACCTATCCTGGGTTTTATATCCCGAAAGACATAGAAAAACACATAACAGAGAGTCAGGGAGGCTACCCACAATGACGAAATACAGCAGAGACAAACCCCGATCTGAACGAAAAACAAACAAAACCTCCAAACAACACAAAAATCATTAAAAACCAGATCAAGTGCAGACTGTCTCAGAGGAAGATCAAGTGATAAGATTTTAATCATTCAAGTCAGATTTATCATTTTAATTTATTATAGTTGTCTCTCCAATACTTCTTTCTGATACCCAGGTTATTCCCATCTTTCCATTATGGTTAGAGGGAATTCACCAGAGGCTTATTCCCTGTGTGGATCCTGAAAATGTATCTTGGGCTTCTGCTGTCATCCACAGTCTTTTGCCCACCAGAATCTCATACCGTACACTCTGATACTCATCAACCACAGGCACAGTTTGGCTGACCTTCCTAGCTTTCCCACACTTTTGTCTGTCTTTCTCATCTGTCTGTCTACCTTACCTGCTGGTGAGTAGAAATCTTTGCAGATGTCCTTACAAAGCATGACCTCCCCCTGTACTGGGCCACCATTGCTGTCCCACCAATGAGCCCCCACTGGGCTTCCTCTGTCCATTCCTCACAGCACCTAGTTCAGATCTTCTCCTTTTGCATTTTTGGCCCCAACTGTGCTTATACATTTTTGTCTTTCTAGATGGAAATTCTTAAACTTAGGTGCACATAAAAATCACACACAGACACACCTCCTGAGAAGTTCGGATCTGATAAAGGGTCATGGTAACAAGCAGCCCCAGGAGATTCTGGGACCCACAGTGCACAGTCTCCTCTTTGAGGGGCCCCTGGCCATGGAGTCCTTGAGTGATGCAAAAAACTCGGCTGATGGCCAAAAGGTGGGAGGTTCAAGGCCAGCCAGAGCAGTTCAAGAGAAAAGCTTATCTAGTCCTGAAAAATCAGCCATTGAAACTCCATGGAAAATAAATAATTATAAATAAGTGAAAATTATAAATAAATAACAAATAAATAATTATAAATAAGTGAAAAGCAAAGTTTATTTACCCACTAAAATACTCAATGGGTATTCCTGACACTTAATTTTTTGATATACATAGTCAGTCTTGAACAAAAAGACCCTACCTTTGCCCTCATGGAGTTGACAGTCCAGTGGGAAAGAAAGTAATAAACAAATACACCACAAACCAATCATTTCAAATTGTATCCAGAAAATTGAAGTAGGAGCTACATGATGACAAGAATAGGGGAGAGGAGTTTAAATAATGCAGACAGGAAATGTTTCTGTGATAAGGTACCCCCAAATCCTCTGAAGCCAGTTCTACTAAATGACCCCAACTGGTACTCATCCTGCACCACAAACTCCCTGAGTGCCCACACCTGTGGGCGCCCCAATACCCAGACTGCCTGACTGAATACAATCAACGGCATGCTGCGAGTCGGGGTAAGTTGCTGCTTTCCTTCAGCAGCCTCCTGAACGGCAACTCGACCCCGGTCTGGAAACCACAAATAAAGAAGCGGAGGCTGCATGTGATTTAGCTGGGATTCCCAACCCAGAGCTGTCTGAATGGAGGGCTGTTGGCAGATTGGAGCTCTGTGGGCAGAAAGCAAAATATTTAAAGTTAAAATTCTCAAGGTGGATTGACTCTGGGAAATGGGAATTCCAGGGCACGACCATGGGTGTGAGCGTCTGAAGCAAAGGACCAGGGCCCTCCTGGGGCTCTAGTATCCTGAACATGGGTGGTTGGGGTGGGAGCATAGGGGAGACTGGCCCCTTCTCTCCATGGCTAACAGAGAAGCTAACAGGAATCTGGGGAGAGCCAAGAAGGCAGCACCCCATAAGGGGATGGTGGTTTATAACAGTAATTCCCAATGGTGCCGTTGGAACGGAAGGAGTTGGGTCTCTGAGATGAGAAGGTACAAGAGATGACAGTTCAGAAAGTTTCCCAAAGAAACAGGCCAATCATTGTCCAAATACTGAACGAGACTAGGGGTGAGTATTTATGACACGACCACCAGAGAATGCTATTAGCGCCCACTGAGTCAGGTGAGCCGATCGCATGGTCTCGCACTTTGGAGGAGATAAATGGAGCACTCTGTGGATCATCACCCCAGTTACTTGGGGCCTGGGCCTATCCCTTCCTTTATCTTTTCCTCATTTACCCCATTGTTTATCCATTCATGGAATGCTTCTAACTTGTGTTTACTATGAACCCAAACAAGAACCACCTTCGTACTCGAGGGATGGCGAAGGAGACTTCCAATGACCCATGACGAAAACAATGATAAATTCTGGTTAAGGGTTAGGATAGGAAAATCACGAGGTACTCTTGCTGTTTATTCTCTTAGTCCTTAAGAACTGTTCTCTCTCCTAAACTTCTTTTTGTTTCTTCTAATGTTTCTTTCTTTGGTTTCTTTTTCCTCTGTTACTTTTGTTGCTGTCTGCTTGCTTCTCAGATTTTTCTCTTCTACGTCATGGTTCAGACCCACCAGCTGTACTACTAGAGCAGTGGTTCTCAACCTTCCCAATGCTGCGACCCTTTGATACAGTTCCTCATGTGGTGCTGACCCCCCCCACCACCAAACCATAACATTATTTTTGTTGCTACTTCATAACTGTAATTGTGTGACTGCTATGAATCGGGTGACCCCTGTGAAAGGGTCATTGGACCTCCCAAAGGGGTCGCAACCCACAGGTTGAGAACCACTGTACTAGCAAAAGAAGAGGCTGACTGCTCACAGAAAGTACAAATCTGGAGTAGTTTGATGGAAATGGGTGTATTTATACCTTTGGTATCCCTTCCCATCATATCTCCATGGCCTACTATCTGAAATTAAATACTAGTTATAATGTTTTCCAGCAGTGCATAAGGTACTAAAGTCCTATTTCTAAATCATTAAGAGTTCTGAGTTGAATGGCTAATAGCTTTCCCTATAATGGAAAACAAAAGAAATCTGAACTTAAATTGTTTTTGTCCTCTTTTGTTGAATCAAAATCTTTAAAGCGTTTCCTCACTAAACATTGTTTTCTTCAAAGTTAGTGCAGAAATTGTATTATTCACCAAAGTTGACTCAAATACAGCAACATTTTTGGAACATATGTTGTACTCTTTTGTTTTTAATTGAAAACCACTGCAATCAAACAACCAGAAAGTTCCTTTTTTCTTCTCCAAGCACACCCACCCACCGAGCAGCTAAAAAACAAAACGACAGGTCAGCCCTCAGACCCCACCTACGGCACAGCCCCAGGGCAGAAACAGAGCCGGCATTGATTCACCAGATACACTTTCTCCACCATGCTGATCTGAACCATCCTTGCCACTGAGCAGGGCAGTTGAATGGGAGCTGTCACTTCTCAGTGTACTCATACATGCTGTGTACATCTTGTGATCGTGTATATCATTTTAGCTTCCCATGTTGGCTTGGGTTAGTCAATATTAAATCATTTCCTTATTTTACCAGGAATGAAAATATTTGACCACAGGGTAGTTTAAAGTCATGGGAATTGTAGATTCACTGTTACCCTCTAAGGTAATGATGTAGGATCCATCCGAGCTGCTTGGTAAATGGAAGTTCTGAGAGCCTCAGGGCTTCTCAGATGAACAAGTCATGTCTCGAAGGGTCTCCCCTTAGGGCACACAAAGCACATGAACCTCACGTCTCTCTCGCTGTCCCCAAATTACAATAACACTGTGGATGTCTGATGAGAAGAAGACCGAACCAAAAAGCCAAATCACAGCAACCCTATAGGACGGAGAAGTGCTGCCCCTGTGGGTTTCTGAGACTAACTCTTTATGGCAGCAGGAAGCCTCATCTTTTCCTGTGGAGTGCCTGGCGAGTTCGAACTTCTGGCCTCACAGTTAGCAGCACAAGGCATAGCCCACTGTGCCACCAGTGCACCTTGACTAGAAGGCAGAAATGTAAACATCCTTTAATCAGTCTTTTCCACAGTCAAATCAATTTTGATTCGTTTAATCTGGTAGTTAGTCAATAAAATGGGTAAGTTAACAATGTCAGTCAAAGTCCAGCTCTACTGTGTTACTAACTTGATTTTGAATTGTGGTACCCGTTCCTGGGAGAGAAGAAACATGCGTTAGTGTAATGAGCACTGATCTTAGAGTCAGGAGACCTGGGTTCTGGATTTAGTTTTGGGCAAGCTTTGCTATGCAAGGGAAAAGCAAAACCCTGACTCTCAGAATTCTCATTTCCTCGTTTGTACATTAGAATGTTTCCATGGGGGGGGGGTTACCAATTCTCGGTTATTACCCTGTGAGCTGCGAAAGCAAGGAAAGCTTTCAAACGCAATTTACTAAATGAGAGCCCAAGTTAACCATGTGAACAAATAGAAGCCGAGCATTTAGCCTAGAAGCAACTGTGAAGCCACATATTCCAGCACACTGTGACTGGCTAGCCTGAAAGCTAGAAGGTTTAGGTTTCTTGGAAGTCTTCCACTGTGGACTAGTTCTTCCACAACACGTGCTGGAATATAAGATTACAATCATTGCCTTCTGTGTTAGACAGGGTTCTCTAGAGAGATAAAACCAAATTTCTGATAATTAAATATATTTATTTATAAAGATAATTAGATATATAACAAGAAATGAACTGTTAAATCATATACAGATGAATATATAATTCAAGAAAGAAACAGTTAAATTTTAAAGCACTACAAATGGCTCAGTGCAACGAACTCCCGTGAGAGAGAGTTGTGAGAGACTAGCAGTCCTTCAAGTCTAGTCTGCTGCCAGATCTCCCTCTATTTATAGAGAGAGCGAGGCTATCTCAGCACAGCAGCCAATCACAAGGCAGATCACCAACTGTCAACTAACCACCAGTCCCAACTGCCAGTCCCCAGCTCCAGAGATGTCTTAAAGGGACCTCAACTTACAGTGACACAGTCCGCAGGCTAGGCATCCCACAGGTAGTGTAGCCTATAAATTGAGGCACAGAACAAGCTAGGCAGCCACACACTGGTCCGATGATCAAAGAGCAAGAGACAAGAAAGGCGAGGCTCACTGAGCCATTATCTCTCTGCCCTTCAGTTAATCCTACTTGTGTTTACCGGCCAGGCTGGCACAATAAACTATCTCACCTTCCATCAGAATGAGATTGAGAAGAAATGAAATTGATCTCAAGTCAACCACGGGTTGTTTGAACTCTGTTAGGTATACATTTAAACAGTCCTGTAGGTCATCTAAAAATGTAGTGAGCACCATATTTCTTACACCATAGTCGTAGATCCCATGTGTTGGCTGCCTGTCCAGTATCAGGCTCTTTAGACATGAGATGATCAATATTCATAATCATTCCTTGTGTAGAGGATAACACTGAGGCAGAAAGAGGCTCAGTAACTTGGCCATGGTCACATAGGTGGAGGAAGTGGCTGAGCCAGTATTGAATGTCTCCCCATGTGACTGTGAATCTTGGGCTCCTCTCAGTGCACAGGGTTGCTTCTCTGTGTGTGATGGAGATGCCATTGACTAGCATTCACACTTGCTAAAGAAAAGAGAGGCGATGTTGAAAAGATGCTTATTTTCTTTTTTAAAACTTGAACTCCCTTGAAGATTGATCACTTCTTCTCGGGTGTATCAAAGGTGCTTGCTTCTTCCCGGAAAATCAGAGACACACTATCTATGCAACGCATCACAGATTCATGGGCACGGGAGCTGATATAAAAGAGCCAATGCTGGACTTCCCCTGCAATTTTGCAGCGTGCTCTGAATTACAGCTAAAGAGAGCAATACACTGCATGCATCATATAGTGTTGCAGGATAGCAATAAACCAGTGACTGTACACGTTATCTACATTTCCAGACTTTATTGCTATGCTTTAGAAGATGTGTCCTGTTTTTCCCCCCTCAAAAATAAGACTGTTTCCTAAGGATTTTCTTAGCCACTATCCTCCTATTTATAGTGCATTTTCCATTCAAATATTCATCGAAAGCCCTCCTAGGCTGAAGTGCATGAACAGAATCCCACTGTCCCCAGAGTCACAGCCTGACCCCTTCATTCCGCTCTTTGCACTTTTGCTGGGATGAAGTCAGCAGAGCAACACCAGTACCTACACCCGCTTACTGGAGGATGCCCGAGGGGAGGACACCGCCCCACCTTCCTGGAACGTCAGTTCGAGGAACACAGCTTGGAGCAAGGATTCTGAAATCAAGGTAGTCATTTTGGTTACGGGTGTGAGGAGTGTCTCATGTACCCCACCTCCCTCTCTACCCAAGTTAATAAGGAATGGTGAGCAACAACAGTGGTGGTCTTGTGGATGGGTTAGGCAATTCTCTCAAAACATTTAAAGAGACACGCACAGCACTGGTGTCCGGCTCCAGCCTGGTGTGGCGTGCTCTACCTTGGCACAACAAGTACTCATTGCCACAGGCCATACAAAGCCTTGTTCCCACAGGGCTCAGGGGCAAGAAGGTTGGACAACAAAACCTACTCTTGCATTGCCCAAGTCAAGGACCAGAGATGAGAGAGAAAAGATCTGGATGAGTTCTTTGAAAAAGTTAAAATACTATTTCTGGGGATGAAGAGTAAATTTTTTTCTGCTTTAAGAAAATAATATGCTACAGGACTCGAAGATCCATTTTCTAGCCTTTGTTTATTAACCACAACTATATTTTCCCACTGCAATGGGCATGTTCTTGCAAGTCTGGTGCATTATCAAATTATCTAATTATTTTGTCAAGCAGTGTCACTGTCATATTTTATACACACACACACACACACACACACACAGATCCACATAATTGAGCAATGTCAAGTTCATATTAGGTGTAAGAGCATTTTAAACATATAAAGCACTATACAAATATCAAGTTTACTTATGCTACTAGTCAATATGCATCGAAGTTGGACAACCTAGAGCAGTGCATGGCACCTAACTTAGGCTCAGTGAGTAATAGCCTCTGAGTATCACTGTTATAAGGAGCCCTGTTGGCACAGTGATTACCAGTAAGTACTTGACTGCTAGCCTAAAGGTTGGCAGTTCAAACCTACCAACCAAGCTGCTCCATGGAAGAAAAACCTAATGATTTGCTCTGTAAAAGATCACAACAAAGAAAACCCATATGGGGCAGTTCTACTCTGTCACATGGGGCCACCATGAGTCAGCTGGAATCGACTTGCTGGCACCAAATAATAACAATCATGGCTCGAGAGCCCCAGGGTGGCGCTTGGCTACTAACTGAAATCTGGGGGTTTGAGTCCAACTCAGAAGTGCCTGGCGACCTCTGGAGAATTGACCCTAAAGATATAGCTCTAAACGGATAATATGAGGTGGAAATGAGTGGGAGTTCACTGGTAAAGTTACCGATCTCCACCTGGGTCTCTTTCTCCACAGCACAAGTCCAAGGTTTCGTGAGAATATGTCTGCTGGACCCCACAGGACAAAATAGCTGGCTTTCCAGGGACGTGGCCTATTAAATCTATCACTGCTCCCAAAGGCACAGAGAAAGAGAGGTCCAGCACCAGTGCTGGTGAGGGAGGCGATTGTTGAGATGAAGATTACTTAGCAGGGCTACTGATTTCAGCAGAACCACAGGTCTAGAGTCCAAGTTACATACCAAAAGGTGGGTTGATCCAACCAACCCCTTGATTCATATGCAGCAGGCTCTATGCTTCTGAGGAGGTGGAAGTTTAAAGTACCGAGGCTGGCTTCCTGTCCTTAGAAGCCAGAGTGAGTGTGGACACCCCAAAGAGGATAACAATAGTTCATTAAATATTTAGGTGGGGGAACCCTATGGTGGAAGAATGCTGGGTTCTGAAGTAACAGAGACTAACAAAACAGATCACTGCAGTCAATTCTGTCTCACAGTCACCCTATAGGACAAAAGATAACTGCCACATTAGGCTTTCAAGGCTGTAACCTTTATGGCAGCAGACGGACATGTCTCCTATAGAGCAGCTGGCAGGTTTGAACCGCCAACTTAGTGGTTAGCAGCTGATCACTTAATTACTGTGTCCCCAGGGCTCTTTTTAAAGAGTAAAAATGAAAAACCTCACTGCCATCAAGTTGATTCCAACTCAAAGCGACCCTACCAGCCCAGGGAAGAACTGTCCCTGTGGGTTTCTGAGACTGTACCTCTTTTTATCCCTCAGAGAAAGACATAAGTCAGTACAATGCAAGGAGTGACATGGACCCTCAGCTTGTGTGCCTGTGACAGCACATGTCCAGTCTTATTGTGGGACAAGAGCTTGACGTGTGAGCAGAGATCACAGACCCAGAGAACATATCTTGTGTCCCCTGCTGAGACCTCTGCCTTTCCTCTGTTCCTAGGAAATGGCCGTCTGTCCATGAACGAGAGAGCAGTGGCGACACACAGGAGTGAACTGGCCGGTCCTTTCCCTTTTGGTCCTAAGATCTCTCACCCTGATACAGTTAACTGGGGTCAGTGGGCCTCCATGTCTGTTATTGGTGGGGTCTTGGTCTCTTCCCAACTGACCAAGCATCCAGAGGCTGAACCACAGCAATGAGACAAAGTATTCCAGGACTGGTGAGGTCTAAGAGGGTCCAGGCCCCAAAGCCACTTTGAGATGCTGGAGGGCCAGTGATCTTGTTAGCAACTGGAGCAGAATTTTGATGTCACTACTAGAAACATGGAGGGCTAGGGCTCTGGGCTATGGTAGCACCAGTGATGTGAAGCTTTGGGGAGGCTAAGGAGGGTGGAGTATTGGATCCAACCTTGAGCAGAAACCCAGCTGGGGAACACTCAGAGAAGCGGGAGCAGAGTCCGCCACTCAAAGCAACTTTGAGGCATCACCAGCTGATTCCTGGAAGCTACAGCAGACATGGACGGGGATGAGATTAGAGCCCAATCAGTGAAAGATTTCTGGAATGCACGAGAAAGCCCTGATCACGTAGCAATGATAAAGCCTGTTTGTGAATCAGCTGTGAGTAATCAAGGAGCCAAATTGCTGTCTTTGTAGAAACCATACAAGAAAAAACCCTGAACAAAAAGGAGAAAGAAGGAAGAAAGGCGGCAGGCTCGAGGGTCGGGGACATGGACCAGTTTTAGAGAGTCTTACATACAACAGTGGATTTTATGCAGAGGGATGGTACCGGATACAAAAAGCAAAAGTAATATGGAACAGGCTGACTGCTGTATGGAGATTAACCATCGTAGAGATCCTGCTGCTTGGAGACCACTTCAGAGATCCAAGTTGGCATGAATGGTGGTTTGACGAGGGTGGTAGGAGTGGGGCACAGGGATATATAGTCGGGATATGATTGTATCCACAGAGCTAAAAATATTTGGTTAACACGATTAATGTTAACAACCAGACTAGATAATTTAGCCCCTAAAATGAATTATTGGGCCAGAACTCCACAGCCTTTCTCCCAGAGAAGAAAACTGGGTCACATCATCTGTGAGGGCCCTCTTCCCAATTCTCCACTGAGAAATGTTATGCTGGTAACTTGACATTATCCAAGGTAGTAGTATTTAAACTAGAGAAATATGAAAATATTACAAGGAGGGCCACTCCTCCACCCCTCCAGAACTCATTGCTTAACATTTGCCTGCCTACCATTGGAGAATGCCTTATGGAAGGAGCCTTAAGGCTAGCTTAATTTCAACCACTGGCACCCAAACACACACATCAGAAAACAAGGGCAGAGCCAGGATGACAATGGCAGACTCCTGGTACATCTAAAGTCTCTTGATGTTAGCACACTCTATCACCAGAACGTTCCATTTATTGGGTTAATGACTTCACAATCCTGCTGTTCTTTCAACTAGTCAGTACTTTCACAGCTCCTATGAGAGCTCATATACATCAAAACCGCCCTGTCCAAAAGACAAGCGAACAGGATACATGAAAAAGGGTCACTTAACTTCCAAATACTATTTAGAAAATGTTGAAAAGCCAATGGTGGCACCCAGCTCATGGTGGCCTAGAATAAGTGCAGATCTTGGAGTTTCTTGACTAGACTTGTGTAAGAAGTGCAGCCTGAATTTTACCCCAAAGCCTATCCAGGTATGTCCTGGACATGGTCCAGCTCATTTTCTGAGAGGAACCTTAACTGAGAGTCAAATTACATAAACAATTTGACTGTAATCATAAGCAAAAGTAATTTAGCTCAGTGCACATTTCAGTTCATCCACAGCTTTACAAAATTTCATAATTATAAATTCAGGAATTAACAATCTTTTTAACAATAAAAGGAAAGAACGCTCTTGCAAGTCCTATCTGATATTTGGACAGGACTCCCTTGCAGTTTCTCAAATATTATCATGATATCCAGCTCCATGGATATAGTTCATTAGGAGGAGAAAGAAGAATAATACTTTCAGGAAGGGTGTCAAGATGGTGTCCAGGTAGAATCACCTGTCCAGCGCTACTG
>NW_022103918.1:13296104-13307779 GCF_000313985.2 Echinops telfairi
GATACTGTGAAGAGGAACAATTTTCAAATAATTGATCTATCAGAACAAGACACAATGAAGAAGTCAACAGCTAATAAGCGAGGGAGTTCCTGGAAGCAAACTTCCCCACCTTAGTGAATGAGAATCAGACACTCATACAGGAAGCAGAGATGACATCAATAAGACTAAACCCCAGAAGTACTCACAAAGACACATAATAGTTAAATTATCCAACTTTGAGGAAAAAGAAAATTTTAAGAGCATCAAGAGAAAAAAGGTGGTCTCATACAATGGTGTTCAGGTAAGAATATGCTCAGATCCATCAGCAAATAGCATGAAGAAGAAAAGAGTGGATTAACATCTTCCTAAAGTTGAAAGAAAAAAACTCCAACCCGAGTATCCTCTTCCCTGCTAAACTATTAAGATAGACAGTGAGGTAAGAGTCATCCAGAACAAGGAAAAACACTAAAAATACTCCATAAGACACCCAGCCCTTGGGAATATCCTTGCTGATTCACTGTGGTCAGAAGACCAACATCCACCGAGCACAAGCAGGAGAGCTCTCAGCTCCATCCAGGAGTTAATATGCCAAAAACAGCTACCAAGATAACATTGTCTCAGAGGGAAAAGAAGGGAAAATAAAGCTCTCCATGTAAACTTAGCACACTGATATGAAGGGAGATAGGAAAACACCCAACACAAAAAGTACGCTATGACAACATTAAACCCACAGATGGTGGTAATAACTCTGTATGTCAACGGCCTGAATTCGCCTATTAAAAGACAATAGTTAGCAGCCTGGAATAGAAAACACAACCCATCACTCTGTTGCCTTCAAGAGACACATCTTAAGCTCACAGACAAAAATAGACAAAGAACAGTTTAGCAGACCAGGAACCAGAGAGCATAATAAATATATATGGGCCTAAAGAGAGACCCACAAAATTCATCAAACTATTCATAAAATGAAGAAGAAATCACAGACTAAACAATAAAAATAGGTGACTTTAATAAACCACTATCCGAGAAAGCTGATCACAGGGAAAGAAGCTCAGCAAGGAGACTACAGAGCTAAACACGTCAATTAAGCAATTGGACCTGATAATCATTTAGTAAGCTTTCCATCTGTTGTAGTTACATAATCTGGTGTCACTTTGGGATTTGAGAGGATTAAGAGTGAAGGGGTGGAGTCTAGTCTGTCCATCAAGTCATAGCCAATGAGGCCTCGGTGTGGGCATGGCCTTCTCCTGAGGATTCTGGAAACTCCTGGATTTCCTCCTTGGAGGTGGGAGACACTTTCTCTTAGCTCACTCCCTGAGAGATGCTCTACTGACAAGACACCTGGTGCTACACATATATAGCCCGTGACCTCTGGAGCTGGAGAACCACGCGGAGAGCTCTGCCAGTACTGAGATGCTTACAATGCCACTGGATCCACAAGAATTCCCATCCACTGGCCTGTGATCTTCCTGCATTTGGCATCATTGCATGTGTTCATGAGTCTGAAGAGGACTTTATAGATTGGTATCAGACATATGGACTAATATTGGACTTATGGACTTGATCTGGACTGGGCTGGAATGTTTTCTCAATATTTGACTGCTCTTGTATATAAAGCTCTTTTCCATAGATTTATAAATTTTATTTATAAATGTAAACACATTGAAATTACTCAGCCATTCTTCTCGGACCACCATGCCATAAAGCTTGGGAACAATAAAAGAATGACCAGACAAAACAAGAACAAACAATTGGAGGATGAATAACAATCTTCTCCAACACGAACGTGTACTGGCCCAGATTAGAGAGGAAATTAGGAATTTCTAGAAACTAATGAGAATGAGAATACAACATACCAAAACCATGGAATAGAGCAAAAGCAGTTATCATAGGATGTTTCATAGTGATTAATGTGTATATGAAAAAGGAAGAGAGACTTATGACTGATACGCTATCACAACTAGAACAGAGTCAACAGAAAAATTCCTCCAATAGCAAATGAAAAGAAATAATAAAAATCAGGGTAGAGTTAATGAGTGAGAAGACAAGAGAACAGTGCAAAAAAAATCAATGCAGCGAAAAGCTGGTTCTGTGAAAGGATCAACAGAATTGACAGACATCTGGCAAACCTAAGGAAGGGATGGAAGGAGCAAGCATCAATAGCCAGGATAAGGGATGACACTGGAGAAATCAAAACGGATCCTACCGAGATTAAAGGGATAATCACAAAGTCCTATGAAGTCTGTATTCCAATGAATTCAACAATGTGAAAGACATGGAAAAAGACATGGAAAATCAATACCTTCCTAGATTATCCCAGATAAAGCTCAAGGACTTCAACAGACTCATGGCAAAAGAAGAAACAGATATGGTCATCAGAAAAATACCAACGAAAAAAGCTCCCAGACCAGATGGCTTCATAGGAGAATTCTACCAGTACAGAAAAATAGGGAAAACTTTCAAACTCATTCTATGAAGTCAGTATAACTTTGATACCCAAACAGGGTAAAGACCCGAAAGGAGTAGAGAACTACAGACATATTTCTAATGAACATAGATGCAAAAATCCTTAACAAAATATTGGTGGATAGAATGCAAAAGTATATAAAACATATCATCCATCATGAACAGGTGGGATTCATTCCAGAGATGTAGGGTTGGTTCAATATCTGAAAGTCCACCAACATTATTCACCGCATTGATTTAAAAAAGAGGATAAAAATCACATCATAATATCAATAGAAGCAGAAAAAGCATTTGACAACATCTAACACTCATTCCTAATTAAGACACTCAAGAAGATAGGAATGGAAGGAACATTTCTCAAGTTAATATAAGTTATCTATGAAAAGCCAACAGCCAACATCATCGTCAATGGAGAAAAGATGAAAGCAATCCCACTGAAAAAGCGAACCAGACAAAGATGACCTTAGTCTCCACTTCTAATCAACATCATGCCAGAGGTCCTAGCTAACAACATAAGGCAGAAGGACATTAAAGGTATCCATCTGGGAGAGGAGGAGGTGAAACTCACTCTTTGAAGATGACATTATTCTGTACATTTAAAATCCTCAAAGCTCCACAACAAGAGTTCTGGCAGTGGTAGAGGAACATGGAAGAGTGGCAGGAGACAAGATCAACAAACATAAGTCTATAGGTATGCTATGTACATCAGACAAGACCATGAAAGAGGAGTTCAAGAAGGCAATACCCATCACAATAGCCAACAACTAATTGAAATATATAGGGATATATAAAACTAAAAAACCAAAAGACTTATAGAAGGAAAATTACAGAATCCTACTACAGGAAATCAAAAGGGACCCCCACAAATGGAAGAATATTGCATGCTTGTGGATCAGAACACTCAATATAGTAAAGATGTCAATCTTACCCAAGGAACTATATAAGTTTAACGTTATCCCAATTCAAATACCAACAACCTTCTTCAAAGAATTGGAAAAACTGACCACCAATTTCATATAGAGAAGGAAGAAGCCCAGAATTAGCAGAGAACTCCTCCATAAGGACAAGGTCAGAGGCTAGCCTTACCTGACTTTATAGCTACTACATAGCCACTGTGGTCAAAACAGCATGGGACTGTAATAATGACAGATACGCAGACCAATTGAAAAGAATAAAAAACCCAGAGATAAAGCCATGCGCATATAGACAATTGATCTTTTACAAGGGTCTCCAAAGCATCAAGTGGGGGAGTAGACGCCCTCTGTAACAAGTGGTGCTAGAAACAATGGATATCCACTTGTGGAAAAGTGAAACAAGACCATTATCTCACCCCATGCAAAATAACAAACTCAAGATGGATCACAGACATAGAAGTAAAACCCCAAACTAAGAGGACCATCAATGAAGGAATCAGGACAAACTTAAGAACCTTAGCACAGGGAATATTTAGGTTAACTGTGACAGGAAAGGGTACACACACACAGGTGAATCTTAAATCAAAAAGTGAGATATAGTAAGGACAACAACACCTGTGTGCGTCGAAAGACTTCACCAAGAGAATAACAAGAGAACTCACAGACTGGGAGAGGATTTTTAGCAATGGCATACAGACAAAGGGTTTATTAGTAAAATCTACAATACCCTCCTAGCCTGCAAAAAGAAGAAAACAATGAACGCCCCGAGGAAGTGGGCAAAAGACCTGAACAGAAGTTTCAGTGGGGAGGAGGCCAATAAACATGAGAAATGCTCCCGATCATTAGCCATCAGAGAAATGAAAATTAAAACAGCCTAACACCCTCGAGGATAGCCCAAATCAGAAAAATCAGACAGCAACAAATGTTGGTGGGGATGTGGCAAGATAGGGATTCCCTGTGGAAAGTGATCTGGCGATATTTAAAGCAAATGGAACTTGAGTTACCTTACGACCCAGCTATCCCTCTACTGGGCATATACCCAAAAGAGGTAGGAAACAGAGCATGACCAATTGTCTGGCTCCAATGTTTATTTTGCCACAATTCACAATTGCAACGAATGGGAAACAACCTAAATTGTTTCCAATTGATAGACGATTAGAATAGAAAACTCTCTAACTCTCCCCGCCCCTCTCTCCCCCTCCACCCCCAATACACACACACAATGGAGTACTACACATCCCTAAAAAGCACTAATGATCACATGAAGCACATTTTCCCATTGGAAGAGTTGGAGGAAATTATACTAAGCAAAGGTAGCCAATCCCAAAAGACACGTACAACATGTCATCAGTCCACTGAGCTCAGTATAATCAGTACCGTAGGTACAGAAGAAAAGCCACTTATCTCACACAGGCAGTTGGAAGGGGGGAGACAGGCCAAACCAAGGTTGTTTATGTCAATCGAACACAATGAAGGAGGAGGGATGGGGGAGGGATAGAAGGGGGCAAAAAGGGGGAAGAGGATGGCAGTGTTGGTGCAGGGCACGAACCCACCCAGGGGGAGGGTATTGTTTATGTCTCCACAGAAGTGGAAGTGTGCATGCAGAAATCACCATGGCATGCCAAAACTTGAAGGTAACGTAACCACATGGAGCAACCCATGAACAGAGTGGGCTACAGGGCTAGTCCCAATCAGAGTCAAGCTGATCCCCTACCTAGAAGTATGTGCTACAGAGGACAACACTAAACCTACAGGTTGGGGAGAGGGGCCAGCCTGTCATGCCTACCCAGAAGCAAGCAAAGAAGGAAAAAGTGAGAGTGATGGTCTAGACCCTGTATCTGCACACCAAGTCCTGAGGACGTCCCTGCATGGAGCTGCTAAGGCACAGAGAGGACTGTTAGGCCTGGAACACATTGAGACAGAGGACAACACTGGTGACACACAGCCAGGAGGGAGTCTGGTCTGAAGCCCCCACAATGAGGCAAACAAAGAAGGGAACGTAACAGATCAGCAACAGGAGCAAAGCCAAGCCACAAAGCCCCTGAGGAACCCCCAAAATAGACTTCAGTCTAGGACGGCCAGTACCCAGAATACTCCAGGAGCAGTTGGGAGACAATCATAAAGGTCAGTGGGCAGATCCGGAATTATGTATTCTTTTGGGGTTTTATTTTTGGGGGGGGGGCCTGGTTTCTTCTTATTTTTTTATTCAATCTTTTGCTTTCTTTCTGATTTGTCTCCATTGTCGTTGGTTTGCCTACCAATATAAGATAGGCATGGGAAGCAAGCCCAAGGAAAAAGCCATAGGATCGATAGCTCTGGGGGGACTTGGAGGGCGGAGGAGGAGGTGAGGGAAGGGAGTGGTGAGCAAACAATGCCGTAGACTGGGAACAACTAGGGAATTAAAATCCACAACGAGGAGGATGTAGATATCCTGGGGGTAATGGAGCAACAGCAATCTAGCTGAGAGGAATTACTAAGAGGCAGAAGAAGGGCAAGCGTGATGGTGGGACAGGAGGAAGCTAAAAGAAAACAGAGGAAAGATTTAGGAAGCAAAGCTATGGACAGAGGTATAAGCATAGGTGTGTACATATGTAAATACATTAATTCATAAAAATAGAGGTATTGGCCTATGTACATATATTTATATGGCAATACATGGTGGGACTGGAAAGACTTTGGGCCTCTGCTCAAGCCCTCCTGCCATGCAAGAACACCTCTTTGTTCTAACAACCTGGCATTCTGTGATGCTCACCCTCCTGGCATGATCGCTGAAGTCAAAGTGGGTACACAAGCAAATGTGGTGAAGAGAGCTGATGGTGCCTGGCTATCAAAAGATATAGTGACTGGGGTCTTAAAAGACTTGAAGTTAAAAAAAAACCAGCCATCTAGCAGAGAAGTAACAAGCCCACTTGGAAGAAGCACACCAGCCTGTGTGATCATGAGGTGTTGATGGGATCAGGAAACAGGCACCAGAAGACCCAAAACAAACAAACCATATTGTTGAGAATGAGGGGGGTCAGAGCAGAGATAACCATACCTATCTGTAAACTATGGGACATCCTCTCAGAGAAGGGTCACAAGGAAGGGATGAGTCAACCAGTGCACAGTATAGCACCCATGAAATACATAATATTCCTCTGGTTCCTTGAGGCTTCCTCAGCCCCCACTATTATGACCCTAATCCTGCCTTCCATTTCAGGCTAAACCAGAGCATGTACACTGGTACAGACGAGAGCTCACGATACGTGGACTCCAGGTCAGACAAACCCCTCAGGAACAGACATGGGAATAGCGATACCAGGAGGGTAGGGGGGAAGTTGGGGAGAAGAGGGGAGGAAGGAGGAAATGATCGGAATGATTGACATATAATCTCCACCACCCCTCCAGAGGGGGATGAACAACAGAAATCATGGGGGAAGGGAGACTGGTCGGTGTAAGATATGAAAATAAAAATGTTATCATTATGTTATTATAATCGAGGGGTCACAGGAGTGTGAGGGGCAGAGGGAGGGGGAAAAGAGGAGCTGATACCAAGGGCTAAAATAGAAAGTAAATTTTTAGAAAATATTGATGACAACATATGTACTGATATTCTTAATACAATTGATGTATGGATTGTTATAATAACTGTAAGAGCCTCCATTAAAATGATCTTTGAAAACAAAACAAAGAATACTTTCATCTGTCGAAGTCAAGAGAAAGTATTAAAAACGGTGAATAACTTTACAAGAAGTACTATATCTAAAAATCTAAAGGGAAAAAATTTGAATATTCCCATGTCTTTCAATACCAGAGTGAAATCACCTGTTGCTGTCTCACTATTACTGTCTCTTTTCCAGAGAAGCACTGCTTGTCCTTTCACGTTATGTAAATGTGTCCTCGCTTTGAAATGATTGAACCAATCCCAGCTCGCAACCAATTCTTCATCAGAGTACTGGTATATATGTGTACACACACACACACAGGATGGAACAGGTGCAAACAGTTCCTATTTAGCCTTACGTTAGCGCAAGAAGAGACTCAAAGTCTTGGCCATGGTTCAATGGTGGGACTGAGGAGCACTGGCAGCGTAGTGGTTCTTCACTGGGTTGTGGTTCGAAAACCACCAGCTGTTCTCAGGAGAAAGATGGGGCCTTCTAAATCCCGCCAAAAGCTATACAAGTCTCAGAAATGGACAAAGGCTGTTCGGGGCAGCTGTAAGTTGGAATTGACCCGACGGCAGTGGGTGTGTTTATTTTGGAGGGGTCAGGTCCATGGTTTCAAAGTGAAGGCAAAGTGACACAACTTTAAAAGGCAAGTAGTAGCTCTTTATTCGTCCAGCATGCATAGCCCAGTGACTGCCTATATGGTCACTAAGAGATGACTTTAAATCTCCCTTTTGGAGGGAAGAAGAAAGGAATACGCCTGCTTTGCTTTGTTTTTCAGAGAAAACTAAGGAATGGTCACCAAGACTTAGAACTGTCTAGAGTTGCTTAGAGCAGGTGCCCCCATACGTTACTATCCTAGAGCTGCTTTATTTGTGTAGCCTGAGTGAACCGGCCTTGCAGTGTGCCTGCCCACCAGCTGATGTGCTTTACTACTCTGTGATACTAAGGCATTGTCTCTAATTGTTCTGTACATCCTATCTTTATTTCCCTTGTTAGCAAAATACTACTTAAGGGGAAGAGAATCGTGGTTTCAGGCGTATCTTCTGCCCACATCATCAGTATCCCTTGGGAAATAATTCTTACCTCATTCACTGCCACTGAGTCAATTCTGACTGATTGATGTTGCTGTTGTTGGTTGTCATCAAGACAGTGACACTGTGGATGACAGAACAAAATCTGCCCGGTCCTGTGCTCCTCACCATTGTTCCTATGCCTGAGCCCAATGATGCAGCCACTGTGCGGATCCATCGCCTCAAGGATCTTCCTCCTTTTTGCCAAACATGGTGTCCTGCTCTCCTGACAATCTGTCCAAACTAGTTAAGATGAGGTCTTGCCATCCTTGACGCTAAGGAGCACTCTGGCCATACTTCTTCCAAGACAGTATCTCCGTGATCCTTTGAGCAGTCCATGGTACTTTCAATATTCTTCTCCAGCACCACAATTCAAATGCATTGATTCTTCTACAGTCTTCCTCATTCAATGTCCAACTTTCACATACAGATGATGCTACGGAAAATACCCTGGCTTGAGTCAGGTGCACCTTTAGTCCTCAAAGTAACATCCTTGATCTTCAATACCTAAAACGGTCTTGGGCAGCAGATTTACTCAAGGCTAGAAATTTTTTGATCTCTTGACTGTACTTTCATGAGCATTGATTGCAGATCCAAGTAAGACAAAATCCTCAAAAATGTTAACCTGTTCTCCATTTATGATGATGTTACCTATTGGTGTATTTTTGAGGATTTTGGTCTTCCTTACATTGTATTGTACTCCACACTGAAGGCGACAATCCTTGATCCTCATGCGCAAGTGCTTCAATTCCACCTCACTTTCAGCAAGCAAGGTTGTGTCATCTGCGTGTCTCAGGTTGTTAATGAGCCTTCCTCCAATCCTGAATCTGCACTCTTCTTCATACCCTCCTCCTTCTCTGATTGTATTTGCTTAGCACACAGATCAAACAAGTATGGTGAGAGGATGCAACCCTGATGCACGCCTTTCCTGATTTCAAACCATGCAGCATTCCCTTGTTCTACTTGCACAACTGTCTCTTGATCCATGTACAAGTTCTACATGAGCATGATGAAGTGTTCTGGAATTCCCATTCTTCTCAAAGTAATCCACAGTTTATTGTGGTCCACACAGTCCAATTCTTTTGCATAGTCAATGAAACAAAAGCAAATAGATTTCTGGTATCTCTGCTTTGAGCCAAGATTCATCTGACATCAGCCATGATATCCCTAGTTTCACGTCCTCTTCTGACTCCTGCCTGAACTTCTGGAAGCTCTCTGTCAATGTACTACTGCAACCATTGTTGGGTGGTCTTCAGCAAACTTTTACTTGTGTGCGATATCAAAGATATTGTTTTATAGTTTGAGCATTGTGTTGGGTCCCCTTTCTTTGGAATGGACACAAATATGATCTCCTCTATTCAGTTGACCAAGTAGCTGTCTTACAAATTTCTTGGCATAGACGAGTGAGTGCTTCTAGCACTTCTTCAGCTTTCAGAAACATTTCCATGGGTATTCCACCAAGTCCTGGAGCCTTATTTTTGGCTAATGCATTCAGTTCAGTTTGGGCTTCTTCCTTCAACATTGGTTCTTGCTCATATGCTATATCCTGAAATGGTGGATTGTTGAGTAGAACTAGCCAACATTCTGACTCATAGGGACCCTATAAGACAGAACTGAACTGCCCCTTTGGGTTTCCCAGACTGCAAATCTTTAGAGGCGCTAACAGTCTCATCTTTCTCCCACAGTCCCACTGGTAGATTTGAACAGCTGATCTCATGGTTAGCAGCTCAATTCATAGATCACTATGTCACTAGGGTCCCTCGGGAAATGGTTAGACTTGAAAATTCTTAGGAACACCCCTAAACCTGCAGAATCAGTAACTCTGAGGTGGGGCCCGTCAATCAGGGCATTCACAAGGCCTCTGGCTGATTAAGATGCATCCTAAAGTGTGAGAGCAACTACTCTTGATACTGACCTTGCAGCAGGTGCTATAATCCCAGTTTCTGTGCGGTTTCACAAGTACATCGTTCAATTTCAATATTGGACTCTTCAGCGGTTACACATTTCATTCCATGTGAAACATTTTGTTGACTGTTTTTAAGCAGTGTTAGTGTGATAAAAACTCAAACCAAGCCATTGCCATCAAGTCAGTTCCAGCCACCATACAAAGGGTTTTCGAGGCTGTAAATCTTTATAGGAGCAGACAGCCTCAACTTCTCCCTCAGAACGGGGCTGGTGGCTTTGAACTGCTGACCTTGTGGATACAGTCCAATGCTTATCCAACAGCGCCACCAGGGCTCCTTAGAAGAGCTTTAAAACAATGAAATAATTACTGAGGCAAATTCCTACATGTAAAACTCAGGCCTGACACACGATGGAGCCAGTCAGATTGAAGAAGGTAATGTCTGGTCATGACTGGCTGCCCTACACAGGTGCTCCCTGACCACAAGCTGCTTGGAGACATCCCTGATGACCTTAAATACTGATGACCTTAAAATGTTTCTTAACTTTTGAGTATACACAATGACAGCATATTTTTTGCTTCCTTAATTAGACTGGACACATCTTGAGAGTTTAAGCCACCACCCCCCCCCCACATAAATGTGTACAGACATTTACATAAAATGTGTATTTTAAAAGTTCCTGAACAAATTACACTGTGATTCTATTCTGTTTTGCCATGAACTTTTGGAGGCCCCCTTGTATGTATATACACACACATACATATGATGTCCTCTTGTATGTTCACACACACACACACACACACACACACACACACACACGGGTTTTTGCATACTTTACTCTCCTCCTTACTGCTGACACACCACTCCTTGGTTCATCACCCACCTGCCTGGGCCACCAATCCTGTTCACCCGCTCTGGTTGAAGTCCATGTGGCCACCATGCTGGATGCAAGCGGCACAGAGCATGCAAAGTGGCAATGGGGAAAAGTTGCAGGGCGAATAGGTCACTAGATTAGCTGAGTATCTACTTTTATTAACTGTTCCCTGTTTGAGATCGAGAAATAGTAGATATTCTGTTAGCTTATTCTAAAAGAGGGCTACTGAGTATTGAACACACTCACAGATCTGCAGGTACACGCACGCACGCACGCACGTGCATGATATGACTATGCAGGGCAGAAAGATATATCTATGGCTTGTTTATGACCAAAAAAGGGAGAAAAGCATAGAGTAGTTATCCATGGTCTTTCCCGAATCCCATCAGGAAAAGAATTATGTTGTACTGTGATCTTAAATTCTCTTTACCCCTTGACCATTTTTCCTAACAGTTTAATTGGAAACTCATCAACCTAAGACTGCTCTCAGGATTAAGCATTTAGTGTGCTCTACACAAGACCTCCTTAAAGTATTGAAAAGCAAGGAGGTTCCTTTGAGGACTAAGGTGGGCCTGAGTCCATCCATGCTACTGTCAACGACCTCTTATGAATGTGAAAATTGGACATTCAATAAGGAAGACTGAAGATGAATTGACGTGTTTGCACTATGGTGCTGGAGAAGATTATATAAAATACCAAGGACTACCACAAGAACAACAAATCTATCTTGGATGAAGTACAAACAGAATGTTCCTTAGAGGCAAGTAGGGTAAGATTTGGGCTGACGTACTTTAAACACGTTGTCAGGAGAGACCAACCCT
>NW_022103918.1:13308220-13310926 GCF_000313985.2 Echinops telfairi
TGGGGATGAGGAGAGAGAGAAGAGTTCTGTTCCTCTTCCTACAGGTTTCCAAGGGTCTAGATCTAGAGGTAAGAAGAGGCCAGATACAAGGTGCAGAGCCCTGTATCAAGCTGGGAAACTCTACGATCCATGTTCACACCGTTAACTGGAAAGTCAAGTCTGACTTATGGTGACCTGGTGTGTATCAATAAAACTGTGCTCCATAGAGTTTTTCAAAAAGTGTATCAGCAGGCTTTTCTTCTGGGATGCCCCTGGGAGACCTCAAACCTCTAAGGTATCAGTCAGCAGCTACTCATTTGTACCACCCACAGACGATGTTGATACTACCCCAAGCAAAACCACGCATGACAGCCCCAAATGGAGGCTACTCAGATGTAAGGGAACCAATGCGCAGGCCTGAAAAGGCAGAGCTTTGGAGCCAGTTTGACTTCTTTTGAATCCCATCTTTGCTTCTCATTGGGTAGGTGATCAGAGAAGATTATGATTCCACTTACCTTTCTGTGAAAAATGGGGGTAATAATGCCAATCTTGTAGGATCTCTTCAGAAGGTAATAGAAGGACATGTTCAGAGGACTGAGGGCAATGCCTTTCCCTTCTAGGGAAAGGAAGCGGCTGTCTCTGACATGCTTTCGGTAAGAGTTGGCCAGGACAGTGTGGGTGGAGTGAGTGGGACCATATGGTTAGGGGCAACGAAAACACGCGAGTGGGAAGGATGATCTGTAACTAGTCTCATGGGATGATGACGCGGAGAAGTCAACAACTGTTCAGACAGAAGAGAGAGTCACCCTGACGTGCATTTTCAAAGTTTCCCATGGCAATTGCTATTTTGGGGGTTTCAGAGGATTTTCCCTCCATTCTCTCCCAACCTCTCTTCTTAGTGACTTTATGGGAATCAAGAACCCATTCATCTGTTCCATATCTCTAAGGACAACGTTTGCCCATGTGTGCCCATTTATCAAAATGTGAATGCCCTGAGTTGCCATGGCTCCAGCAACCTACAGCTTTGAAAATCGCCAACATGCAAAGGGCAGGGCGCCATCCCCGAAAGAAAGAATTCTATTTCTGGCTCCCTGGCTTTGCAAGGGCAGTCTGTGGTCAGATTTCCTAAGAGGCGGCGCCCACAGTCAGCAGCTGACTCTATCTGTATATTTGGCCTATTACTTTGAAGAAAGTGATGAGGATCATTTTCCAGCCTATTTGTAGCCATTTGTACTTTGCTCAGACTTTATGAATCCTCTAACATTGTCTGTCAGTGCTTCTCTTACCTGAAGGGGCTCGGGTGACCACATCACAGCAAGTTCATCCTGTTCCCATCCTTCTCTGGGCTCTTCCTGCTGCTCTTCCTGGCTTGCAGTCGGACAAGGGACACTGAACCCAAAGCCCATAGCCATGCTGTGGATTGTATTAAAGTCTTGCCCTTCCTGCCATTTTTGGCTTTGCCTTAACACTGCACTTGAAAATTAGATTATAGGAAATGTCTGCACGTTGGCTGAGTTTGTGGCTTCAATCCATTGCCAGGAGATGCACGCCCACTTCACTGCAGAGCTGACAAGGCTCTTTAGTGCCCTAACAAACAAGATTTATTTGGATCTACAATTTATCACCAGGAATGGAAAATTAATGGTCTTGCCAGTGTTTGTAGCCAAAACTTCCAAGGTCCCGTTGGACTTAAATTTATCCCTAGCTCTTCAAAAGAGATTCTCTTACATTCTCAAAAATTTAGCAAGTAAATTGCTCCTTTTTCTTATTGCTACTAAGATTTTAATGGATGCCTTGATTATAGCTTTATGTGACAAGGAAAGATATTTTTTAAAGGCAGTACAATTTCCCCCCAAAAAGTTTAGTAATTCTTTAAAAAATTGGGGTCCTAATTTAGAATTTCAAAGAGGGGTATCAATAGCCTCACATTTAAGTTCTGAATTGGGTTTGGAAATGCTGTTTTCTTATGAAGTGATGGCTACATCCAATAATGTTCTTTAAGGAATTCAGTTATGATTTACATCTCTTGTCATGCTTTATATAAAAAACTTAGAATACTTTCCCATGTTTCTGTTCTCATAATAGTCTGTTTCATCCCTTTCTATTGCCTAATAACTTTCTAGATTTGCTAAGAAATATGGGAACTACAATGCAGCTCAATTATTTTCGTTTGTGCACAATGACCAAAAAAGACCAACACCCCCCCCACCTCCAAAAACCCAAAGGCTAATTACTTTAACCTACCATACAAGCCTCTTAAGGCTCATGGGATATGTGAAGGCCAGGTTTATAAAAACAAACAAATACATATATGATTTACTATTTACTCTAAAAGGTATATTTCCTAAAGGAAAAAAATTACAAGATTTCTTTAAGTTGCAATTTCCCTACGCACACTGAAAGTAGGAGTCAATTTTCAACACAAAATGCATTTCTATCAACATTTCAATAACATGTCAAGATTATTTTGATGTGTACAATCAGGTTAAGGAGCAAATTTTGGAAGACTTAATTTATATTTTTTATTTCAAATTCCAATTTTAAGAATGAGCAGCATGCACCGTGAAGTATACCCTTTCTATCAGTGGAATCTAGTTTTTAATATAGAAAGAAGTCTCCTACACTGTTCTCTGCTCCACATTACTATCTTATCGTGTAGAAACGCATTCTAATAAGTGACATGATGGATGAATGGATGGATGGATGGATGGATGGATGGATGGATGG
>NW_022103918.1:13311157-13360147 GCF_000313985.2 Echinops telfairi
CCAGAGTTCTCAAGGGTGTGCTCTTGAACAAAACCCAAACAATTAACACAGCCCTTCCAGGACCTCAAGGAGACTGTTGGGCTTCTAAATGCAAGCACAGCAGTTCAAAGCCACCAGCTGCTCTTCTGGAGAAAGACCGGGCGTTCTACTCCCATAGAGAGTCAAAGTCTCGGCGACCCACAGGGGCAGTTCTACCCTCCTGTTGGATCACTACGAGTCAGCACCAACTCCAAGCCAGTGAGGTTCTCTTTTGTTTTGTTTGGTTTTGGGGTTCCGGAGCCTGTATGCCAATATCACATTTTAGAAAACACACTTCTCCATTCATCCCAATGTCACACATGTCAAAGGACCACAGATGCTTGTCTCTGCTTAGTGCCTGACACAAACTCAGCAAATACTCACATGTTTAGGGACAGGTGCATGCATACCAGAGGGTGGATGTCGGCCCTGGCTCACCTATTATTTTTCATCAGTCACAGGATACTTAAAAAGTTATTATTATTTTTTTTGTATGCCATGCTAGACCCTCCAGGAGAGATGGTTTGACACAGTCACTGAAGCAGCGGGCCGAAGCCTAACAACAATTGTTAAGAATTGCTTGGGACCCAGCAGGGTTTCCTTCTATTGTACACAGGGGGTGGTGGTGCTACGAGAAGGAGCCAATGACTCAATGGGACCTAGCAGCAACAACAACAACAACAACAACAACAACAAAGGTCACCTCCATCCATGTGGAGCAGGGTGGGCAGCTGGGCATAAATGGGCGACCACAGGGAGGAAGAACCGACCACTTTCGTCTCCAGAGCTTTCCTGGAGATATTTGGCAAGACCCTACTCACCCCTCATAAGAGTAGTAATGAGTCAAAAATCAACCCCAAGGCAACTAAACATCAACGATGCTAAGTCGGAATGAAACTGATGGGCCAGGTGCGATCATAGCTTATCCCCGTGATGCCGTTCACTTGACAACGAGCTCCACCACCTTGCTTTGTCTGTGCTGCACACACCACCAATGAACAGGCTATTTAATGGTTTGTGGCTTGCCATTAGAATGCAAATTTCATGAGCAAGAGGATTTTTGTCTGGTTTGTTTACTGTTTGGGTAGTTACATAATCAATTATCAATTTGAGGAGTAAGAGTGAAGGGTTGGAGTCTAGTCTGTCAATGAGGCCTCTGGGTGGGCTTGGCCTTCTCCTGAGGATTCTGGGGACTCCTGTATTTCCTCCTTGGAGGTGCGAGACACTTCTCTCTCTGGGCTCACTCCCTGGGAGACATTGCAGCTGACAAGACACATGGAACAACACTAATGCCCTGAGCTGGAGAAGCCACATGGACCTACCCTGATGCAACCAGACCTTTGAAGCCGGAAACACCATATGGAGACCCCTGCCAGCACTGAGCTGCTTACAAGGCCCCTGGATCCAAAGACTTTCTACCCACTGGCCTGTGATTGTCCTGTACTTGGCATCACTGCACGTGTTTCGTGAGTCTGAAGAGGACTTTATAGATTGGCATCAGACATCTGGGCTAATATTGGACTTATGGGCTTGGACGGGATTGGGGTGGGATGCTTTCTTAATGTACCATTTCCTTTTATATCAACCTCTCTCTTATACACTTGTCAGTGCCCGTGAATTTGTGTCTCTAGTTAACCCAGACGAACACCCGTTGCTCCCGGTGCTGAAGCAGTACCCAACAGGCACTCACTGTAGAAGAGGAGTGGTGATGGAAAACAATCTTCATGGGCTTTCGCAGAGCTCGCACCTGAAAGCAGGGCTGGAGGGGCACAGCGGGCTACACCAGCCACAGAGTCAGTCCTTTGAAACCACCCAAGATGAGGCTTTCTGCTCCTGTAAAGACTTTGTCTTCAAACTGCATAGGGGCAGTTCTACGCTGTTCCGCAGGGTCACCGTGAGTCAGACTTGTCAGTTTGCATAAGTAGTAAAGCCAGGACTTGCTCAGGATTCAAGTTCTAGCCTACCATCCCATCTACAGCTGCGCACAGCAATGAAGTCACAGCACAATCCATCCGTACACGCACTGACATTGCTAACTACCTTCATGCCTTAAGCAACGTTCTGATTGTAATCTGGCTTCACTGCAGAAATTACACGGACCAGCCACACCTGTTCTGCTCAGAAATGATCATTTATTCTGTTAAATCAATGCATAGCCATTCCAATTTTTCTACTCCTCCGTCTTTTGACTCTGGTGAGTGGGTTCTCAGCCCAGTGGCTTCTGTGCACAGTCTCTGGGCCTGCGATGTTTATCTCCTCAGAGAGGACCTGTCGGGGCACTGTCCTTCAGAGACCCTGGGGGACCTGCAGGCGAAGAAGCCTCCTCTGCCACCAGCTTGCCATCACTGCAAGTCCATTTCATCCAAGATTATGGATTTTTAATGACTGCTCTCTGGGTAATTTGGGAATGACGTCAGTGAGCATCATTTATAAAACAAAACTCATCAGTATCACTCTGGGACAGCTAGAATACAGAAGCATGCCTCTGTTTTCCTTCTGGGCTTACTAGAATGGTTAAGCGGGAACATCTCAGTTAACTAAGAAAATTAAACTAGAAAATAAAAATAATACCTAAGATTTCTCTAAAGAGGTACTTAAAGAGAAATCTATTGTAAATTAATTACCAGGATCCCATTAATGAATCCTCTTCTGTTTGCTGACAGGTTTTCAGTGCGTCCGCAAGACCTGTTCTCATCTGCCCATGCTGACTGGCCCCTTCTTGGAGCTGTCTAATCTGCATCCTTGCTCCCTTTGCGGATGCTGAAGACATTGCCCACAGGATGTAGAGAATGCCCTCTCTGCTACCAAATGACAGCAGCAGCAAGGGGGGCAACGAAAATCCCGCTCAATTACAAATAAGCACGGAAGAGCTACACAAACTTATAACTATCATTTCACACTCCACGCAACAGTTCTCTAATAAGGCTTTGGTCGGCAATTCTTTTGGCTAATTTTAGTTGGATACCGATGCTTATTAGGAGTCTATTTTTCAGAAAGCGGTGTCCCATGATGTTTACACTTTTCATCAGTAGCAGGGCTGTTCTTATCAGGGATCTTTTACTGCACTGCTCTCTCTTTTCGATCTTGTTTTGCTATGAGAATAACTACTAACGTCTGCCATGTTCTTCCCCGTCTCTGCTTAGGGATTCCTTTTAGGAGAAGAACTAAAAGGAAATGCAAGCGTTTAGGAGAAGATTCCTCCTCCTGTTATCACCCCCTACTTTACATTCAGCCCAGGAAGTAGGTCCCCCTTAATCTAGGGAGGGTGCACGTTACTTGAACACATCCTTTCAAGAAGCAACAACGGTCACTCCCTGTTGCAGTCACTTGCAGGAAGGATGCTATAGTGATCGTTCGAATAACCGTAGGTGGAAAGAGGTAAATTGGTGATTTCTTTATAGTTTGGAAGAACAAATATTCTAGCTCTATGAGACCAGCATTTTAACTCCTCCCCAACCCCCCAGCCTCCACTACAAATAGAAGAGAGCAAAAAATGGGCTGTTTGGTCCTTTGGAAAACCACCCTTGTGCCTGCTGAACGCAGTGGATAAAAACCAATAACTCGGCGTTGAGTGTTGCTGAAAACCCTGCTCCTCCAGATTCCCAACATACAATGCAGTTCTTGATCTCCTGAATTCTGTGGAGTGGCTTACGTAGCATCTACTAAGTATAAATTGAGGTACCCATTTTGTAACCTCTGACGCTTTTATCTCTGAACACCCCTTGAGGTAGTTGTATAAACCACAATATCAAAGATTGTTGTTAGAGATATTGAAGATTCCCTGATATAAAAAGTACATCAATGTCATTTAAATAGAACAGAATGGTTCCTTACTCTGTTATGTAGCACGCTAATCATCTTCTCAACAACCACCACAGTAAATGCTGCAAAGACACACAGGGAGTTCTTTCTCTACAGCTAACCTGATTTTTCTAAACGCTAAAGTTTTTCCTTTATTAAATATGATCTTAATTCCCTCCAATTCACATTCACCCAACTACCGAGAGAGAGAGATGCAAAGAAGACAGTAAAGAATGAATTTTCACAAGACACTCTTGGAACCAAATATCAAAGTCTTACAAAAACTCTTAAGGCAGATAGAAAGATAAATAAATGGAACAATGTAACATCAAAGTTACAAAAAGAGAAGAAGTCTGGCAACAGGGTCACAGTAAGATGTATACTTGTCAAGAACAAGAATGAGCAGTGGGAACAGATTATTTACTAAGATTTGAACAGATCAAATAATTTATATGCTGCCAGATGGAACAGCTGCATTCATGTGTGTTTCCATCCCTGTTTAATTATAATTCCCATCTTTTGCCAATGATATAGACTAATTACTAATCTTTCTTAGGTGGTGCTTAATTTAGGAAAAGAGTAAGAACGTGGGGGAAAAAGATGGCTGACATGGTTGTTGACCTCAATCGGACTGCAGCTTCATCACAAGTTCTTTGTCACTTCTCCACAAAGAGCAGAGCTAGCAATGTTTTCCATGGCTGATTAAGTCCCGGGAAGTAAATCTAGTTGACATTACGGGACTTGTTGATCACCTAAACGACCAGTAGCTCTCACTAATGAGGAGAGACTCGCTTGGTTATCTTCATGGTCGGCATAGGATTCCTCACCTGCATAAGCCTCTGGATCTTAAGTCTTTCCAAGAAGGGAACCACAGGCTATCAGAATGTGAAAAGTTCTTTTGATAGATTTAATTAAATCCCATGACTTTTCATAAAAAGCAGCAAGGAGAGGTTATGCGGCCCTCCCATGATCTGCCAAGTTTCTGGACTCCTGATGCATCTTCCGTTCCAAGAGGTCAGTTGGAGGTCGGATGGACTCATGGTTACAGGTTCCATTTGAATGTTTGCCGGAATGAGGGCTGAAGAGTTACAGGGATTGGCAGGGAGTTCATGTTCGAGGGATTCAAACATAGCGTTCAGTGCTAAGGTAGGTAATGTTATTTATTTTTTTTCTTGCCTTTTCATTGATGAAAAAAAACCCTGAGGCCTGGTGATAACTAGATTTTTTCCAACTCGGTTGGGCCAGGATTCTCAGTGGTTTGGCAGTTAGGGCTAGTAACCCCCAGGACATGACCTAACCATGTCATCAACAAATGGAATCTTCAGTGGGCAGCCAATCAGCTGTAAGAAGGTCATGGTGGACTCTTACTCAGGTCACAGCCCTGATACCATTGAAGTCACATTTCCATGGGGATGGGACTGTAGCCTCCTCCCTATAACAATGGGAGACCTCGGGGGCCCTGCTTGCTTTTTGTTGGGTCCTTGAATCTGGTTCATGGACCCCCAGTTCTTTGAACCTCAGACAATGGCCAGCCATAGTACCCGCCGCTTACCTCTGCAGTCATCAGCCTGTCACCTTCCGGCTAATCTTAGGTTCACTAATTACCATAGGAGAGGCCCCCAGGCTCACATTTAACATGACTTGGAGCCGGTATGGACTCAGGCTGCACCGGTCTACTTCTACAACCGGGAAAGCCATTTTCTAAAGAGAGATCTAAATATAGATCACTGGGTTTGCTTCTCTAGAGCATCCAGCTGAAGAGAGACATGGAGAGATGAACCTGACCACCCCAAATCACACAGTTCAAAAGGGGTGAAGCTGGGAGACGAACGCAGACAGACGACTGTGTGTTCTCTTAACTACGGTACCATCTCCCTTACCTGCTCTCATCGGCCTTCTTAGGAAGCTAAGCAGGAACTGGAATCATCTTGCTGACAACTGGTTTCTGGGTTTAAGCTATTCCCGAGGGTGTATCATTAATTACTTCTTGTTCATCTGTTTATTCATTCACTCAACAAATTCTACTAAGCATCTACTATGTGCCAGCCACTGTTCTAAGTCCTGGTGATATATCAGGGAACCAAACAAAGGCCTTGCTGTACCCCAGGTTACATTCTAATGAGAGAAGCATGCAATAAAACATACAAACAAACAAACACTTTATTGTCAGACAGTCTTAAGCATCTGGAGAAATTTTTAAAACAAAAGCAGGATAAAACATGTGAAGAATGATATGAGGCGAGTCCCCCTTGGCCAGGTGGCTGTTTGGGCAGAGGCTGGAAGGACGGGAGAGAACAAGCTGAGAGATGCCGGCCAGAGAAGAGCAAATACAGAGACCGTGGCCTGAAACAGGCAAGGAGGAGGGGCACAGGGCACAGCGAGGCCAGGGCCCGAGTGTGGATGTGAGTCTGTTCACGGTGGCATCCAGTGGTGGGTTCTGAGCCAGGGGGGCAACACAGGCAGGTTTACATAGAAAAATGGCCACTTTGCGAGGAAAAACCATGACGGAGGCAGGCATGAAACAAAGGCAACTCTTAGTGACAAGAATTTAGTGACAGGTGCAGTGGCATGGGTGGGGGGCTGCTACCTTCCAGATCAGCAGTTTGAACCCACCAGCTAGGAGGGACAAAGAAGAGACTGAAAGCTTTACAGGCCTGGAAAAACCCAAAGGGTCAAGCAGTTCCACTCGGTTCTGCAGGGGCGCTAGGAGTTGCAACCAACTTGCTGGCAGTGGCCTTGCAAAGGTCTAGATGAGGTTATCTGGACTGAAGTGTCAGAAGTTAAGGGAAATTTAGATTAGTGTCTATATGATCGGCAGTGTAGAAGAAGCATTTTGATGGTGAATGCTGATACGGAGTCCCTGGGTGGTGCCAAGGGCTACCACGCTTGGCTGCTGAGTGAAAAGTTGGAAGTTTGTGAGTCCAGTCAGAGCCACGTGGAAGAAAGTCCAAAAAACCGACCACTGAAAACCTTTTGGAAGTTACTTCCACTCTGATACACATGGCATCAATCACCATGTGTCCAAGCTGACTCTATGGCAGCTGGGCCTGGGACCTTCTAGTTAAAACCTAAAACTCCTTCCAAGGAAGTGCTGAAAAACAAAAATGAAACAACCCTAAACAATGTAGGAGCAGAAAAAGGGGGATGCATCCCAAGTCAAAATTGTAGAATTCCTTGATTTATAAAGAAAGTCAATGCCTCTCTTTTGTTTGCATAATTCAGCACAATGCCTCACCATTGACAACCACTTCCTGCTACAATTTGGTCCCAATCTAATACAGATGAGCAGTTCCGGCTACCCTCTGAGTATCAATTACTCAGCTGCTCGTTCTGCACCAGCCTCTCCTAGCCTGTGGGACAGGGAGGTGAGGCTCACTGCACTCATCTGCAGTGAGGCAGAGGCTGCAGCCTGGCAACACCGTCTAATGCTCACGGCTATGTGTTTTGTTCTACGCTTAGCCCCAAGATTCTCAAAGGTTGGGAATTTATTTGTCTTTTATCTGTACTTCTCTATAGCAGCTAACCTGCTGCTGTAAACATCACTTGGTAATGCTTACATTTCTATAAACTCCTTCTTTGCCATCAAGTTGATTCTGACTCATAGTGACCCTATCTGGCATTTCCACAGCTATAAATCTTTACAAGAGCAGCCAGCCTCACCTTTCTCTCACAGAGCAGCTGGTGGGTTTGAACCTCCAACCTTGGGGTTAGACGCCCAACCATAGTGCCATCAGGGTTTCTTAACTGAATCACCAGGAAGTTAAGTATCCCAAATTTCTCAAAGTCCCCTCACCAGGCCATTTGGCTAAATTCCTATGCCATGCTACCTACACAGGGTCCCTCCCTTCCACTGACTCCCTTTCAGTAGTCCTCTCGCACTTCATTCTTGGTTACCAGGCACACAGGAGTCACATGTTAGTAAACACAATGGAGAAGACCTAGCACTCACCAGAAGAATACAATTTATCACCAAAACCCAGTGCTATTTCCATAGCTATCCACTGTCATTATGCCTTTGCCTGCTAAAATGGCATTTTAAAACTGAACTTGGTGCTTCAGAAAAATCCTAGGCCCTCAGCTCTGGAAGCAGGAATTCTCAGTGGGCCTGCCCAACAGCTGCAGCCTGTAGACAGTGGAAATTTCTGAGCCCCCGCCAGAATCACAGTTTAATTTGCTCTCAGAGGATTTGGCTCTAGCTCTTAAAGAAAATTCATAGTCGGGTCCCTGCTCAGTGTGATTCTCCTGAAAAGGCCGGCAGCATGGACGAGTGGCCACAGGGCTGCAGGCTGTCAGAATTTCACAGCCAGGCTTTCCTCCCAGCCGGGGGATCCCTGGGAATCTACACAAGACCTTCCAGAGGTCAAGTTCACACCAACCCATGACAGCTGCCACCATTGCTTCTGGTCTGTGCAAACCAAACATTAAGATAGCCCAACATTATAGAAAGAAACATTTTATACATGAGGCCTGTCAGAATTTTAAGCCAGGACAGAAGGCACTTTGGAAACTGTGTCTTCACATGCATCCCGACCTGAATAAGGACCCGCTAGCCAGGGAACTCAAGCCTCTGGTCTCGGTCACAGGTCTACTGGCAGGACTTGTTCAGGAGGCCTTGGTCTCAGAACCTGCCAACCACTCTGAACTTCACACAGCGAACGGAGAACAAAACCACAATAACGCCGTCTACAGAGCGACGGGTCCCTTCGCAAATAGAACCAATACCAGGGGCTGTCAAGTCCACTCCACCACCGGGTGGCTGCATGTGTGCCAAAATAGTGTCCTAACCGGGCTCTCCTGGTGGTTTCACAACGCATCTTCTTTGGGGTAAGAGCTGCCCTAAAATGATTTCTAACACTGAAATGAACTCAAATATCAAAGAACTCAGAGTGAACACGATCGGAATTTGAGTCACAGTACAAGATAGAAAGGTCCCTCTGCTGCACACCCCTTCCAGAGGAAATACTCACTATTTCTACAATTGTAGGGGCTTGTAATTCGGTGGGGGGTGGGGGGGGGCACAGGGCAGGAGGTGTCACACCGGCCCTGAGCTCCTCTCTAGGGACTATCCCCGTGTCTAGGGCATTGTAGGTAATAAGCATTAATTGAATAAATTGAAGCTGACCACTGCCCAACCTATAAAGCATCACAAGCATCCATCTTCAGAAAAATCCGTGGTGTAGATATTAAAATGGCTTAGGAATGTTCTGAAGCTGTAAGTCTATCCATTTGGTTGCAAAACATTGTAAGGAGAAGTGAAGTAATCAAATATTCATTGAGCAATATTCCCGTGTCTAATACTGATGGGCACTAGAATAGATAGGATTCCACTTAATTCCTCTAGGGATACTTATAAAGATAAGTATTATGTTCATCTTTGAGGATGAGGAACCATCTCAGAGGGCTGCGGTAACATCGCACCTCAGATGCTATTATTTTCAAACATCTTCATCTCTCAATGTGCTGCCCGTGAATTGATTCCAACTCTTAGAGACCCTGTTGAAGAGAGTGGGGTTTCCACGGCTGTGTTCACAACGGAAGCCACCACCACGTCTTTCTCCACAGACTGGCTCTTCAGCAAATAGCCAGCCCTTAGCTGCAGCAGCACCAGGCTCCTTCCTTGATTTCTAAAGCCCCACAAGAGCAACTGACTCCACTAGCACGACTCTCAATGGCTAAGTTTTGAGATACAAATGCTAAATGACTTTTGTCAAGTCCAGCTACGTGTGTCACAAATTCCCTTAGGTAGTGGTCCAGAATCCGGTGGAAATTAGCCTGTCTGAGAACCCTAGCACAACAGCAGTATTTCTCAGCTTAATTGACATTTCAATTAATTACTCATAATATGGCACAGTTATGCTAGCCTGTGGAAAGCCATTAGGCAGACATCGCGTGGCTTTACGGTGTATAAAGTGCATAGTTCTCATCCCCACAATTTACATTTGAATGGCGTCTATTACCCTCTGGAAGAAAGCCAGAATTTCTGAGTAAAATGTATCAGTCCTAACAATGTGGACATTATTATTCCAGAAAGTCAACGGAGAATTGAACAAGATCTTAGGGTAACGACTAGAAATGCGAAACACGAATTCTCATCGGTGTAGCAGGAAGAAATCTTTTAATTAAGGTTATAAGACACAGAAAGGTAAACATTGCCTTATAAGCTTAAAATGAATGATTTAAGATGGGTCACCATCTGAAAGGAGTACTCGTGTAGTCCAGAAAAACTCCAATCATCTTTGCAATAAACATGAAGGTTTTACAGCATCATTGCATGTTCAAACTCATTCACCCATGTTGGATCACAAGACAGCGACAAACGGATCCAGTCGCTTCCCGGTCCACTGGCTGGTGAGAAGCTGAAATCCTCTTTCAGAAGCCTCCTTTAGAAATTGTTTTTCTTCTGCTTGGCTCAATTTTTTAACAAATGAGATATGGGTGGTGGATACAATATTGACATGGTATTCTTGACATAGTCCTGTTGCTATTAATATCAGAATGTTACAGGGAAGCCATGTGCCCTTCAGCCTGCGGGTGCGATTTCCCTGGTTTTCTCATTCCATAGTCTCTCATTCTGTCGCTGCCTCCAAATCCATGATTTCAATGATCAAGTATACTCTAGTGATTTAAGAATTTCTAACACCACTTAATCAACTCTTCTTGAGCATAGTGATTGTACCCAGCACTGTTCTAGTCTCCTGTGATAATCCCATTCTTCTGATAGATTATCTTTTTCGGGTGGATTCTCAGCGAGTTCTGGAGGTATAATGGGTACATATTGGGTTGCTAACCACAGGTCAGTGGTTGAAATCCACCAGCTGCTCCACAGGACACAGATACGGTTATCAGCTCCCATTAAGATTTGTAGGGTGGCTATGCGTCAGAATCAACATGGTGGCAGTGAATGAGTGGACCATGCTTTAGACCTCCCTTCTGAATTACAGACCTACGTGGTCAGTCTCTTACTGGTCTTGAGCACATAGACACCCAAATAGGACCTACCCACTTGGTTCTATCCACCCTAGGAACCAAACTGAGATGATAACTCCTCCTCCTCAACTCACTCCCCTGGCACCTGGACCCCTCCCTCCCCACTCCACTGCCATCCCAGACCAGAGACTTAAACCACCTTCACGTTGCCTTCATTAAAGCCTCTTCCCTGGTTTGTTCACACATCCCCTTGCTTCTCAACTCCAGTGCCATTTCCTTTGTGTCACCACTCATCATTGTTGTTGGCTAACGAAATTCTTCTGCCTGTATTTTTTTCCCCTTCTCCAAGATGGAATCTTTGAATGTATTCTTTATATTGTCTTGGTGCATTCTTCTAAAATGTAAAGAAATATACATTTCTGAAATGGCTCATTATCTTTGATGGACTTCCTCTAATTTTCAGGATAAAAGAAAAAAAATCTTCTGGCTGAACAAGATCCTTTGACTCTGGCTCTTGATGACCACGTTGGCCTCAGACATCCTCCATCTCTCTCTAGGCTGACCTCACTGCTTCTTCCACCTCCACGCGGTGACGGCGCCTCTCTGGTAGCCAGGCCTGAGTTCATGGACCTCATTTCCAGGGCCCTCTGCTCAGTCACATGCTCTTTCACTGCACCGTATTGTCATTGTTATATTTCTCTCCTCTAATTTCACCAAAGCGCCTCAAAGGAAATTGTGATCTCCCTCTCTCAGCCTTGAGTCCTTAATCCAGGGGCCTTACGCAATAAGCACTCAATCTACTTGTGAAGTGAATGTAGCCTCAACATATGGACATTTTATTTATTGGCTAGCATTTCAAGAAATATTAGATCATACCTCAAAAATGATAACATGAGCCCAAATTCATCGCCATCGAGTCAGTTCTGACTTATACCAACCTGGCAGGGCAGAGTAGAACTAGCCCAGTGAGTTTCCATGACGGCACATGCGTACAGGAGGAGAAAAACTCCTCTTCTCCTGTGGGACGGCTGGGGGTTTGGAACTGCTAACCTTGGCTGCCCAAATACTAATGCACTATGCCACCAGGGCACAGAAAGTACAAGTTCTAATTGCCTTAAAATATTGGGGAAGTGGGTAGGATTTGCTTCGAAAATAGGACTTTTTTGGAGACGGCAGTTGCTAGCTTTTCTCCAATACTTTTGGCCATCCTCACTTTCACCTGAGCCTTCACTACAGGGCACAAGGAAAGATAATAAGACAGAGGGACCCCAGAATATTCTGTTTGGCCTTGGTCCAATCTGTTCCTGACTGACCATCTTGGATGAGCACTGTGTTCTCTGAGTCTTAATTTATATAAAATGGATGTCATTAAATAAGGTACCATGCAAATCTGCTGGCTCATAGCATGCCCTGAATGGTTACTCATTACCTTTCTCTCTCTGCTCCTCTCTCCCTTTAAGAAATGCACTTTGACTGAAATAGGGTCCTCTCTTCTTTCTTAACACCCACTCCTCATGCATTAAGCTCCACATTTCCTCATACCCTTCTCTGTGAAGCTTTCCCTGGAGCCCCCAGCTCCTCATAACCATACAGCCATCTGGGCACCTGCAGCACTGTCTCCCTCATTTTGTTTAGCAAATCTCTGCTGGCACTTACTGTGTGCCAGGCGTGAATTTGTTAGTGTTGTTAGCTGCTGGCCTGTCGGCTCCAACTTTGGATGATCCTGTGTACAAGCCCGAGCACTGCCTGGCCCAGCACCATCTTCAACGGTCACTGGTAGCACACCAGGTTGAGCACTGGGCTTCTAACTGCAAGGTCAGCAGTTCAGAGCTACCAGCTGTTTCACACAAGAAAGAGGAGACTCTCTATTTCCATAGAGATGTATCATCTCAAAAACCCTACAGAGCACTTCTTCTCTGTTCTATAGGCTTCTGAGTCAGAACTGAGTGGCTAGCAGTGGTAGGCTCAAGTCCATTGTGGTGGGCACTGTGTATTTTGAGTGCCTTCTAACCTGGGGGGTTTGGGTGGTGATAGTCCAGCACGTGTAGTTAATATTCCGTTGTGACCCATAGTATTTTCGTGGTCTGGTTTTCAGAAGTAGACTTCCAGGCCTTCTCCTTAGTCTGGCTTCATCTGGAAGCTTGGCTGGAGCCTATCTTCCCTGGGTACCACCAACTGGTAGTTGAAATTCCAGTGGTAGAGCTCCCATCAGCCCAGCAACATACGTGTAATAGGAAACACACAGCTGAGTGGTGCTAGGAATTTGGTGCAGGGCAAACTCCTATGGTGATCATGAGGTATCAGTGGGATCAGGTGTCAGGTATCAACAACCCAAAACAAAAATTATATTGATGTGAATGAGGGAGGGTGGGAGGGGATAGAGTGGAGATTCAAAGCCCATCTGTAGATAATTGTACATCCCTCAGAGAAGGGTCACAAGGAAGAGACGAGCCAGTCAGCATGCAGTACAGCAAGGAAGAAACACACAACTCTCCTCTAGTTCTTTAATGCTCCCCTTCCCCCACTACCATGATCCCAATTCTACCTTACAAAGCTGGCTAGACCAGAGCACCCACACAGGTACAGATAAGAGCTTGCAATACAGGGAATCCAGGACAGATAAACCCCTCAGGACCAATAATGAGAGTAGCCATACCAGGAGGATAAGGGGAAGGTGTGGGGAGAAAGGGGGACCCAATCACAATGATTGACATATAAGCCCCTCCCAGGGGGATGGACAACAAAAAGTGGGCGAAGGAAGAAAGTGGCCGGTGTAAGACATGAAAAAATTGATAAATTATAAACTATCAAGGATTCATGAGGGAGGGAGGGTGGCTGGGGGAGGGGGAAATGAGCTGATATCAAGGGCTCAAGTAGAAAGAATACATTTTGAAAATGATGATGGCAACATATGTACCACCGTGCTTGACACAATGGATGGACGGATGGGGATTGTGAGAAGAGCTGTAAGAGCCCCCGATAAAATGATTCAAAAAACAAAAAAAAAGAATTTGGTGCAGGGACCACAGCAGGGCATCAAGCAGATGAGCAAATGCCCCACCGGAGTGTCTCTGTGTGGGGACAATGAACATGTCCGTGAGAACAGAAACGAGTTAGGTCACACTGACAGGAGGGCTGCACGGACACAGAGGGCAGCAGGGTGGTCAGGCGCCTGGCATGGAAGACAAGGACAGGCGACGGCTGTGGCTGTGAGGTGCCATCGGGTCCGTTCAACCCAGGGCGACGCTGTTCGTAGCAGAAGGAAACACTGCCCGGTCCTGTGCCATCCTCACAATGGTTCCTGTGCCCAGCCCATCGGTGCAGCCACGTGTCCATCATCTCGTCCAGGGGCATCGGACCAGTGCACAGGCCTTCACGGGAGAGGCGTACCTTCTCAGGGGTACGCACAGGGCTGCCGAGGCTGAGCTGGAACTGCTAAGGTGCGTAGGACGAGATGAGTTTGTGGAGTTGGCTGGAGGCTGGCTGTACACATGGCCACACGAAAGAGCTTTGGTTTTCTTCCCAGGCCCACTGAAGGGTTACACTCGCTCTGGGTGCGCTGTCCAGTACTTGTATGACTATCACGTCTCCCACCACGGCCCGGGTTTGCGCTGTACTGTTGGTGAGCGTAACTGTCTTTCCCATGGCTGTGCTCCTGGGAGGCCCGGGGTAAGTGTTTCAGTCCCCCAAGAAGTGCAGTTCACGGAAACAGAAATGTCCGGCAGCCTCTGTTGGAGGTGAAATAATTCTAATGATAACAGTTCTAACCTTGCCCCTTGCCAACCAGCTCTGAAGGAGCACTTTTGCTTCCTATTTGAATTCCTCTCACGCCTTCCTGCGGTTGTAGACTTGTCATCTGACTTCCTGTGTACTAGCCAGGTCTACTCCCTGCCCCGAGGACGGAATTGTTATAGATGCTCTTCTCTTGAGTGTGGGCCTGGCTGCTGAAAGCTCTGGGTACCACCTGCCTGGCCTGTTCTCAAAAGAATCACGGCTTCTAGCTTTAAACGTTGTATAGATGTGAATCATAATGAGACATTTACGGACCACTTGAAAATGCCCGGCACAGTAGACACCCAGCTTCCCCTTTCACGATCCCTGGCTGTGCAAACGCAGGGAAGTTACCGACTAACTCTAATCCTCAGTTTCCTCGTGTGTCATGATTCTTAGCTACCATCAGGTCGGCCCAGACTCAGAGTGAACCCCTGCACAGCAGACAAACTGCTGCCCAGGCGTGCCATTTCCATGAGCCGTGTGGTCTGGCCCATTGTGACCAACAGGGCTTTCACCGGCTGGTGTTCCGAAGAAGGACGGACGGCCTTTTCCTCTAGCTCACCTTTGTCTGGACGGGCCGCTGACACCTGTTCCGCAGCATCGCCACACACCAGATTCCAGCGAGAGGCGGCTGTGCATGAAGTGTGTCGGCTGGTCGTCAAACCCAAGTCTCCAGTATTCGACCACTGAATCACCAATGCCCCTTCCTCACATGTAGGATGGGGGAGACGAATGGCAGGACCTGCCTCCTAAGGCTGCTGTGAAGCTGCAAAGGAGATTGCACGTGACAAGAACTCAGGCACCCGGGATCTCGTGAGCACTCCTCAAATGGCAGTACGATTCCTAGTCACGGTGTTAGTGTGTAGCATCTATGCACTCTTCCTCGCCACTCACCAAGGGAAGCGCCACGACACCAGGACCAGTATTTAGCTGGCATGGACAGATAGGAGCATATTAAAATACTGCGATTTGCTTTCCAAATTGATTGCCAGGTTGTGCCTTTCCCAAACCCTGCAAATTCCCCTGGAGCCTTCTCTGCCTGCACTGATCCTCTGGCCCCCACCCTTACCCCAGCCCCAAGGGCCAGGAAGGAAAGGGGTGAGGGTCGGCACAGCAGCAGGCTCCCAGGATCCCACTGCCTTTTCCGCTGACATCTATTCTGAAATCTGACCACCTGACCAGTTGTGCCATGCAGGCTTTTAATCGTTTGCACATTATCCTGATGGTACTTTTTTTTAAACCCAGGTAAAGGGATGTGCAATTGAGCACATTGTAAGAAAATGGAAATGTTAGGAAGTCAGACTTCTGATTCAAATGCCTCGATTTATTCCTTCACACTGGCCTTCTCCTTAAACACGGATTAACTTCTTGAGGCTCTTTAGCTTGGTGGATGGTCATCGGGGTCCCACAGATCCTGGTCAATTCAGGTGGCGGCCTGTGATGTCTCGGCAGAGCAGAGCTGGTGCCTTAGCTAATTCACTCGATTTTATTCCCCATCATACTTCCTCCACTGCAAACAGATCCTTTCACCAGCCCTGAGCAGTCTATTACCCCAAGCGCTGGGACAGAGTCTTGGAGATGGAGACTTTTCCGACAGCCACAGGGTAATTCCTGAGCCTGTCTGCCCACTCCACAAGCTGAGAGGAGGATTAGAGAGATGTTAACATCTGTGGTCGTTCATGCATCTTGCATCTGAGCACTGAGGAGAAACTTGGAAAAACGTATAGGCCCGAACCCACAATGACAAAGAAATCCAGGGCTGGTCGTGGAAAACGTGCTCCCTTAAATTGAAGACACGTGTCTGAATTCACCACGCAGCAAGGGAAGGCGGCATCGCCTTGAACTATGCACTGACTTCTTAATTGTGCGTTGCTGGGCTGCCAACGCCCCCTTGGGCTGGCCTGGAAAGTACAGGCTTTCTTTTAAAACGCCTTTGGTTAAATTTGAAAGTCTTCAAAATAGGATTTAGTTAAAGATTGAACAGTGATATAATTGGCATAATTAGGTCTAATCACACAATTAGCATAACTTATAAAAAATGGAATCAAAACATATAATCTCATCATTATGACACACAACAATAATGCAGAGATTCCATGGGCAGGGGTGCATGCAGATCTGAGAAGAGTCAGTGCTTTTGACGAGCCCAAGGTTCTTCCTGCCTCCGGCAGCTACAGATCAGCTACAGAAGTTGGATTTTGCCTTCCAGACTCAGAAAACATCTGGAAAATTGTTAGTTCTTTTCTCTGCTTATGCGGCCCAAATAATGGGGGACTGGGTTTCTTTTCTATCCTGCTTTTGTTCTGAGACCTTAGCAGATGTGGCCAGGAGGAACACATTTGTAAGGGTGGGGTATGTAGAGACACGGAAAAGGGCAAATGCCTGGCCCCAACTCCAACCCCACCCCTGTGCTACAAGAGCAGCTTCCTCAAGGTCATGTGCTCATATGAGGGGCCCCGGGCTTGAGACATGCAGTGCAAGTGACAACAGAGGGATTTAAGTGGCTCTTCCGTGAAACCAGCCACCTGGTTTTTAATACTCGGTTCAGGCGGCATAACCCTTCCTTACTGCATCTTTATATTCTGATTCTGAAAGAGGGGAAGGGTGGCATTTGACTAATGAGAAATGCATGTTCCAATCTCTTGCAGCTATTTTGGTGTGTCTTTCTATAAAATATATCCAACTATCAGAGGTTGCAGAAGAGATCATTCATATATTAATGTATGTGTTCTTTCATTTATTCATTAAATAAATGTTTTGAGCTTCCTCAGGGAAGAGACTATTTCTTATTTATCTTTATAGATCAAATCCTTAGCACAGCTGCCAGAAGACAGGAAGCACTCAATGTTTACTGATGTTACTTTTCATGCATATTATAGATATTACCTGTCCTGCAATAGCAATTGCACAGAACAAAAAGCTACCTCTATCTGGTGGTGGCCTTCAAGAAACTTACAATGATTGTTTTGTGCGAAGACAGACAATTGTTCTGCTGACAGAAGCATGAGTTAAATTGTCCCAGTTGGGCGGGACCCAAACAGAGCTATGTTGACCCCCTTACCAGAAGAAGACATTAGAGGATAGCACTGAAGGTACAGCTGGGGAGAGAGGCAGGCCTGTCCAGACCACACTGGAGCAGACTCAGAGGGGAGGTGGGGGGAGAGACAGAGAGAGCGAGAACCCTATCATGGCCCACCAAGCTGCTCCAGGGATGACATCCCTGCTCAAAGCAGCCAATACACAGAGGGGACCCGTAGGGCTGGCCCCACCACAAGACATGACGTTCCTGCACTGACCCATAGTGCTATGGGGGACAGCACTGCAGACACTGCAGAAAGCGTGCTCCACACACAGTGGGTAAAACACAAAGGGAGTGCAACAGGGAAGCAAGGGGGGCAAAGTAATCAAGCCCCCGAGGAATCCTGAAATTGGACTTCTGACTTAAGGGACAGGGCCTGGCACCTCATCAGACTTGATTGGAAAACATACATGAGGGTCGGACCTGGAACTATCTATTGGTGGGGTTTTTTTTTCTTGTTTTGTTTTTTGTTTTTGTTTAAGAGCTCTCGACACATGGAATTCAGGACAGATTAAACCCCTCAGGAATAGTAGTGGAAGTACTGACATCATGAGGGTCAGGGAGGGGGGATGGGGAGAAGGAGGGAACACATCATAAACTGGATATATAGCCCCCACCTCCAAAGGGGGTGAATAACCGAAATGTGGGTGAAGGGAGACAATGGAGCGTGTAAGATACATTATAAGAATAACAATCTATAATTGCTTAAGGATTCTCGAGGGTGGGAGATGAGGGGAGGGAGGGGAAAAAAGAGGCACTTATACCAAGGGCTCACATAGAAAATGTTTTAGAAATGATGATGGCAACATACGTACAAATATACTTGATGCAATTGATGTATGGAATGTTATAAGAGCTGTGAGAGCCCCCAATAAAATGATTATTAAAAAATGGTCCCAATTGATCAAGAGCACTGCAGCGTCAGGAAGCACGTCTTAGTTCCTTAGAAGTGAGCCCCAAAGCAGTGGAAGAGCTAGATGGCACCACGCGTGACGAGGAGGAGATGCCCTCTCTGGGCCCAATGATCCCAGATCTCGAGTTGACTCCTGGGTCATGCTGATGGCTAATGCACTAGCTGCTAATCCAAAAGCTGGAGACTCAGGTCCTTCCATAGGTGCCTTGGAAGAAAGGCCTGGTAAGTTACTTCAGACAAACTAGCCACGGAAAGGCATACGGAGTACAGTTCTATTCTGATATACATCGGCTGCCATGGGTCAGATTCAACTCTCTGCCAATTTTTTTTTTAATGATGCCTGAATAGCCCTGGCCATCTAGCAGGGGGTGGGGGTGGTGTGTGGGGGGGTGGGGGGTGGGAGGGAAGTTAGCCAAGATCTCCAGAGCAGCCTCAGTATTCCCAGACACCTGGGAGATCAGCATTCTCTGTGCGTGCAGCACCTGCTCTTATAGGTTACTCTCGTTCAGCCCTGCTGTTTGTTGAATTAAGGAATAAATAGCCCCAAACACCCCTGACATATCTCAGTACAAATGAAGACTGAAAATCTGAAAATGTCCCCCAAATGTTAAGAGAAACCGCTAAAAGCCCTGGGCATTTTCCCAATGACCTCTAATTTGTTTGTTCCTCCTCAGTCATCATCCTTTGGGTAATGGGAGAAGAAAGGGGCTTCGTGATGCTCGAAGGCCATTACGAGCAATGGAGTGGAGGATGTATACTCTTGTGCCCTTTCATTATTTTTACTTCTTTATAGGGTCTCTCCTTTTCTCTTTTCATTTTTTGCTCCAAATAAATATGAACTCAAAGCATTGTTTTTCTTAGCAAAAACCATGGGTGTGCTTGTCAGAAGAAAATACCGTTGCACAACACCTTGCTCTGTCCCTATCTCCCCTACCGTATACTACAGTTCAGGTACTCTGGCAGTGGGTATTTAAATACCTTGCTTTGGGGAGTGAAGGAAGACAGGGGTGAGGTCATATAGATGGATGCAGAAGGACAGGTATATTCTATAAAACCCTAACATATAGAAGCCATCTATTACTTTATGGATGATCCATGCTTAAATAGACGTTAGAATAAATATTCCTTATTGACATGATAATAAAGTAAAAGTTGAAGTTTTGAAGGTGGAAAAAACATACAGAGGAGGAACAATCCCCTAACCTTGTTATATTCTTGCTTTTCTCATTTCATCAAAACCAAGAGACATTTTTTAAGGATCCCAATGTACAAATAAGATTTAATTAAGTATTGTAGCACAATTCTGAGATTTTAAAAAATAATAAACAAAATTGAAAAAAAGAAACAGACTCATTTTCTTTTGTATAAATTCATATGGATAGCAGTTCCATCAATTATTAAAAGTGTAAACCTTCTTCCAAAGCCCTGTTGACAAACATTTAGTGGAATCAACTTTGTGTATGAAGCTATTTTTAAGAAGTAGAGTGAAAGTAGCGGGAGAATGCCGACAAGCGATCCCACCAAACTGGAAAGGTAGCTTCTCCGGGGTGAGATGTGCTTCAACTTTCCATGTGCTCTCCCACCTTACTTCGATCCAGGAGGATCGGAGTACAAAGCCGTATCTCTACCACGGAGCTTGGAGTAACAGATTTTCTGAATTGTGTTCATCAGCAGACTTTTAGATGCTTTCTAAAAAGGTTGTTCCAGGAAATCAACACTCTTCCCTGAGATTTGACGTTTTGTTTCCACCAGACCAGAGCTAACGTCACTCATTAAAACTCAGGAAGGGATGTACTCCCTGGCTTGTGCACTGGTTGGAAGAGGCTTTTCAGGTTGGAATGGCCGTATGGGCTCTGACGCCTCCTGTCCTGCTTCTGGAGAGCTCTCTGACAGAGCAGGTGGGCAGAAAGGTGGGTGAGACCATGGATACAGCAAACATTGCGTGCACAACTCAACCCACTGCCAGGGGCTCCATTCTGCCTCACAGCAGCCTGATGGGACAGAGAACAACTGTTCCGGTGGATTTGAGACTGTAGATCTTTACAAGTGTTTAAAACTTCATCTTTCTCCCACAGAACCGTTGGTGGTTTCAAACCTCTGACCTTATGGCTGATGGTCCAGCATCTAACTCACTAAGCCACCAGGCTATCTTTACTCCAAGTGACTGGTAAAATGCTGGTTTTAATCTCAAGGTTAATGACAAGGAGACCTGTTTACAGCAGCCTTCTATTATGGGAAAAAGTAATCTAGTGTTTTCTTTATTGCAAAATCCATAGATTTTTGTCCTGTCTGTTCTTGAAGGTCTGTGTGTTCTTAGCAGCAATTGATACTATAGAACTCTAATCTTGAAATGCTCAACTTTTGGCTTGGGGCACGGAGTTCCATATGAGGCAAACAGTTAAGCGCTTGACTACGCAAATGGTTGTGGGTTCGACCCCGCTTGGAGGTGTCTGGGAAGGACAGGGTCACCAGACTGAAAGCCATGGGGAGCATCTTCCCTCTGCAGCCCCCTGGGGCCCCCGCGAGCTGCAATCCATTAGATGGCAACTGGTTGGAGTTTGTTTCGTTTTGCTGACTTGGCACATCCCACTCTTCTCTGCCTCCTCACTGCCTTCTTTTCCATTTATTTTACTGCTCTTTTTTTAAAAAATCCCTAAAGAGGGTTGGGGGAGGGTCGGTGCGTCCCAGCCTCTGTCTGCTTTTTCTTCTTTCTAGACTTTCTCCCTTCACCTGCAGGTCTCAATTTTATAGCTTCGACTTCCACTCTCTGTGGACAGTCAGGGCTGTAATTCACTGACTACTCACACTGCGCAAAACCCCTTTGTGCACATCATCTCGTTGATCTCACGCCAGCCCTTTGACGGATGTGGGATTTCCCCTGTTTCAGACTGGGGGGTTGAGACACAGCCCAGATAGGTTGAAAGGCTCATTTAAGACGTCAAAAACACACCGTCGGTAAGTGACCGAGACAAGGTTTGAAGCCAGATCGTTCGGGCTTAAAAGTTTATACGACGACTAAACTGTTCCTTCTAACCCAACACTCTTGGCCTTCCAGTATCACTTCAAGATAAACTTCAAAGTCTGCTCTGACATTATTTACTTTCTAAGCCCAATAAAACATCTTCCTCCCAATTACCAGGCGCAGACCTCAGACAATGCTGGCCCATCTTCCACTCTGTGTTGTAATGTATGCCTCCCTAAGCAGCTCCTAGAGGGACGGACAGAGAGTCACTATTATCCATCTCTCCTGACACTTCAGTGCCCTGCAACAGAGGTGCTTACCAAAGGCTCCCGTCAAGACCAGGTAGCAAAGAGGATCATGTTCTTCGAAAGCCTCCTACTCAAAGAATGAACCCAATTTGGTGGGATGATTTCTCAGACAGAAAACTGCGGTGTACAGCTCTGTTGACACTCATTTGTTTTCAAGTGGACACCAACTCAGTGAGTCCGTGTCTGCCAGGGCAGAACGCTGTTCCCTAAGATGGTCAAGGGCTTATATTTTTGGAAATAGGGCTCAAGTCCTTTGTTTGAGGCAACTCTATGTGAACTAGAACCTCCTTTCTTTTGGTTAGCAGCTAAGGGCATTAACTCTGTGATCACCCAGGAACTCTAGGCTTACGGTCAACATGGAATCCGTAGAATCAAATGCTATCTGTGTTATGAAATGTATATCTCAATCTGACAAAGTTGCACCCATGCCTTCTTTTTAGGCCAGTTACTTTTCATCTTCTACGACACAGAAGATACTTCAAATCATGGAACGATTACATTCTCTAAGCAAGTCTACTGATCATAATGAGAAACTATAAGCAACTGAAGCAGCTGGATCAATACAAATCCATCACCAATAATGGTAAATCAATCTCAAGTGAATATGGACAGGGAACCAGTGCTCTCTCATCAGGACTAAACATTAAACTGTTCCAAAGCACAAGTGTTTACTGCTTAAACTCTTGATCTTTTTAATCCAAAGACTTTCTCCAACTGTACATCTTTTGCTCATGTTTGATGATAGGTTTCATATTTGTGGATTTGGAACATCAGCAATTACAAGAGGCCTGCAGTCAGAAGACGACAGAGATACTAAAAGCATGCTACTCATTGCACAGGAGGTGACAGGTGTTGAGATTCCTTTAACCAAGCAATCTACTAGGAGCCATGGACTTCACCCCTCTCAGGTTCTTCAGTGGTGGTCAGCTCTATTTAAAAGTCCATTCCTAGAACCTTTGTATTTTTGAGGAGGAGTTAGAGTAGAGAAGGGAGAAACATCCAAAATGCAATGTAGGCACAGATGAGGCCCTCCAATTACTCACCACAATCATTTGAGCCACGTAACTTTCAGGTCCAGTGTATTCAGTGGGGTCCTTAACTTTCACCAGAACGATGAAGTACAGATAATGCCACATACTGTGCTCCGACTTAATGTGCTCCTCAAAGGAAACTGTTTTATTGTCAAACTTGTCCCTCTCGAGTCCTGCAGAACACGGGAAACAGAATATACGTCACCTGTCATTTAATCAGCATTTCCTTCTCAGGATAAAACAAAACACAATAATGATAGTGAAAACACTTTCTGCAGGAGTGCGCCAATTTACAATGTTCTGAATAAAAGCAACACAGCACATCTGACCTTCAGAAAAGGGGCCAAAGTTGATAGCTTTCTTTCCAAGTCATATCCCACCCCCCCACCCATGGATATTTGGAAACACGCAGTCTTATTACAGATGGGAAATTTGCAGATAATTTAAAATATAGCTATATCAAATTGGCTACATTTTCCTGGACAGCAAACCTAGGATTCAGAAGTAAACATGAAAGCAAGGAAAAGCATTCTCTCTAATCAGGAAAGAACAAAGAATGCCATTCCCCTCCCGCCATTTTCTTCAGGGATGTGGGTGCGAAGGGTGAAGGCAGCCAAAGGGTCGTCTCTTCAAGACCACTTGCAATCAGGAAAGGGCAGGCGACGAAGACAGCGATCTGCACGGGGAGGGCAACGAGGGCTCCCACTGAGCGCTCAGCCAGCCTTTGAGACATCTGTGGGCCAGGCATTTTGGGGAGGGGCCAGTCTGCTCAAGTTTCTGCGTGTATTTCCAACCCCTGGAAGGATGCTGGAGAGAGGATCTGGACAGGGAGCATCTTTTCTCTCAAAGGTTGAGGAGTGGATGAAAGGAAATGAACGGAGATGAAGGAAAACATTTCTGGAAAAATGAATTCGATTGCCAAGTTAAATGGGATGTTGGGATCCCGTCGGGTTTTGTAGTTCTGATACTAAAGCAGCAGCAGCCAGGAAATTGAATTCCAATTCTGGCTACTCTTTTCTTAAGTATATATATTTTAAAAAGCTCACTCAAGTATGAGGTGGGTTCTTTAAATAATAAGATACAAAGCATGACAAGTAAGAAATCTGTTCCAACAAGGAATGCCCTTTTAACTGATATTACTGGACAATTTTAAAGAAAAGGCCACAAATTGTAGCTGGCTTGGGTCTACGCTTCATCTTATTTGACCTGTCATCAGCTCAGCAGGCCCCAAATAAACTCTGATTCTCTTCCGCAAATCTGCTCCAGCCACAGGTCCCCTGTCTCATTTGATGGCAACTCATCCTTCCAGATGCTCAAACCCAAACTTAGGAGTCACCCTTGAATACTCTCTTTCACATACCACATCCAATCGGGTTTAAAAACATTGGCTCTACCTTCAAACGGTATCCAGGATATAAGCACTTCTCTCACCACATCCACTGGCATGACTCTGGTTGGATCCATTACTACTGCTCGTGAGATTGCTGCAACAGCTCCCAACCAAGGAGTTGCAACAAAACCAAGCCCACTGCCATTGTGTGGACCCCGATTCATAGCGACCCTATATCAGGTTTCTGGTGCTATGACTCTTTACTGGAACCCAGAGCCAAATCTTTCTCTCCAGGAGCGGCTGGAGGGTTTGAACCACCAACCTTGCCATTAGCAATCCAACATTTACCCAACAGCACCATCATATATGAATAAAGCCCAAACCTACTGCCTTTGAATCCGTTTTGCCTCATGAGCTTCAGTACCAGCACTGGGGAGGGCAAAGGGAATTCTTCTCTGGTGCATTCCATGAAAGGTCGAGAAGGCCTCATGCTTTCAACGTCTGACCTTGGAACATGATCGTGGTTCATGGAGAAGAGGTGGATGTCATGCTGTATTTTGTTTTTGAAATTCACACGAAACTTGCTTTTATATTTTTCTAGCATAAAGATGCCATTCGTGCCGTTTAAATTTACTCAAAAATAATTACATATCCCCTCAAATATTTTAATAAACATAAAGTCTCTAGAAAATAGACCATATGGGTCTAGCATCTCCTTGTGCTTCCTGATATAGCACTCCATGACCTGGTGGGCATGGGGAGTCCCTGGGTGGCACGAACAATAAGCAACTCAGCTAGTAGCCCAACTATTTACGCTTCAAGCTTATCCAGAGGTGCCTCAGGGCCCAGACCTAGCAATCTCCTGCTGAAAGTGAGCCTTATGGGCCAACACGATAGCAACTGAACAGTGTCCCTATGGGCACATGTCCTCCACTGAAATGATACTTTCCATGAGCAAAACTTAGAGCAACCTGAAATTAGTGTCCACTGGCTCTTCAGTCTGTCTGCAGCATCTGCCAATTTATTACTTTCCTTTATCTTTATTTTGTAAGTTTTAAGTGACACAAGGGTAGGGACAAGGCTAGTTTGCGGCTCATTTATTGAGCCGGCTTTTAATCACATATGTCTTCATGTCATACTATATGTATCTGTATCTGTATCATGCAGAGAACTCTGGTGGCACAATGGGATCTGCACTGGCTGTTACCCGAAAAGTTAGCAACCCACCAGCCGCTCTAGGAGAGAGGATGAGACTGTCTGCTCCTGTAACGATTAAATGCCTCGGAGGCCCTGAGGAGTAGCTCGGCTCTGTTCTATAGGGTCGCTATGGGTCAGACTGACTTGAGAGGCGTGAGTTTGGTTTGGGCTTTTGTGCATACTATGGAGTCATAAAGTCACCCTAGTAGTAGAATGGATTATGCAATGAGCTGCAGTTGAACTCACCAGCGCTCCAAGGTCAAAGAGGTGGCTGCATGCTCCTTTAAAGATTTATTGTCTTGGAAATCTGAAAGGGCAGTTCTACTTTGTCCTATCGCGTCCCCATGAGCCACAATGGACTGGGTGGCTGTAGGTTTGATTTTTGGTGGTATAAATGCAGAGAAAGCACGTATCACTTAAAGAAGAAATATTATCATGCACTCAGGACTTAATCTTAATTAAGCATCGTGCCAGGGATTTTTACATATTTCATTGCATTTATATTCCCTACAATCCCCAAACAAAACATTACATTCCCCAGATAAGGAAACCATAGCTCAAGAAGACGAGAAACCTGGCCAACCACGCCCAGGACGTGGAACCAGTGGAGTCATGTACGCACTCCCTATAATCCAGCAGTGATGCACAGGTGCAGCAGCAGAGGTGAGACCAACACATACGCTGAGTACCACATGGCTGAGTGTGATAGAATTTCAGAGGAGCACATTCCTGCCGGTTAGTAAGAAAAGATAAACGTTTGTGGGATCAAAGCATGGGAGTGAGGTCTCAGAGATGGGACAAGAGTGTAACAGCTCCGGAGATGGGACATCCCAAATGGAAACCCCTTGGCTGAGAAGGCCAGAAGAGTCCGGGAAGTTAAAGGTCAGAAATACAATGGCACTAGAGCTTGACCTGTAAATATAGAGCAACAGGTAAAAAGGTAGGGCACATTATACACCAGGAGAATGACAGTTACGGATTGTCCACTGCTACTGAAGGTTTCTGAGTAGAGAAATCATCAACTCAAAATGGAAAGATTCGTCTGGCCACGCGGAACAGGCCACATGGCAGTGCGCCAAGTCAGGGTGAGACAACAGGGTGATGTGGGATAATGGGAGCTCAGTGAACACAGATCTATTAGCACAGAGTCACAAGTGCACCTGGAATAGGGGGAAAAAAGAGATGCGAGAGTGGTTGTGAGCCTAAAAAACTCAAGGCAACAGGAGGAAACATACCTGTGATATGGCAGTCCAGATAAGGGATGAGAGCAGCGGTTCTCAACCTGTGGGTCATGACCCCCTTGGGGGTCGAATGACCCTTTCACAGGGGGTGCCTGATTCATAACAGTAGCAGAATTACAGTTATGAATTAGCAATGAAAATAATGTTATGGTTGGGGGTCACCACAACATGCAGAACTGTATGAAAGGGTCGCGGCATGAGAAGGTTGAGCGCCATTGAGTTAGAGGAACAAAATGAAAAGGGGTGGTGCATGATAGAAAGGGGTGACGCAAAATGGAAAGGGGTGGCACATGGTGAGTTTGTCTTCAGTATGGCAAATAGTAGGCCTTCAATAAACAATCATTTCTGTATTTTGAAAGGATGATGATGAATGTGATTATAACAGAAAGATAGAATAAGGCTCAGCAAAAGTGGTCTTTAAGAGAATCAAGGACACAGATAAAGAGAAGCATTAGCCTTTAAAAGAAAACTGGGTCTTCTTGGTGTTCTGAAAAGAGATAGACAGGAAGAAAATACACCTGCAGATATTTAGAATATAGGAAAAGAAAAAGAGGTGGTAATTGAATGTGAAGAAATAGAAGTGGGAATACGTTTCACATAGAGAACATAAAAATAGGATAAAATATTTTGGGTGTGCAATACAATTACCCTCATCTTTCTTCAAAGAAATGGAAAAGCTGGTTACCAACTTCATATGGAGAGGGAAGAAGCCCAGAATTAGCAGAGAACTCATCAAAAAGAAGGACACAGTGGGAGGGATTGCTTTACCTGACTTTAGCACATACTGTACAGACACAGTTGTCAAAACCGCATGGTATTGGTAAAAAGACAGATACTCAGACCAATGGAAAAGAACTGAAAACCCAGAAATAAAATCATCAGCATACAGACAACGGATCTTTGATAAGGGCCCCAAAAATATCAAATGGGAAGCAGATGCCCTTTTTAACAAGTGGTGCTGGAAAAAATGGATAATTACCTGCAGAAAAATGAAGCAAGACCCTTATCTCACTCCTCGCACAAGAATAAGCTCAAGGTGGATAACAGACCTTGAAGTTAAACCTCAGACTATTAGGGCCATCAATGAGGGAATTGGGACCAACTTGAGAACTGTGGCACAGGGAATAGGCCACCAACACATAGGAGGCACAAATTGACAAATGGGATATACTGGAGATAAAACACCTGTGTATATCATAAGAATTCACCAAGAGAGTAATAAGAGAGCCCACTGATGAGAAATACAACTTTCCTCTAGTTCCTAAAGGTTTCCTCCCTGCTCCCACTACCATGACTCGAATTCTATCTTGCAAGACTGGCTAGACCAGAGGAGGTACACTGGTACAGATAGGAACTGAAAATAAAGGGAATCCAGGACGGATGACCCCTATAGGACCAGTGGTGTGAGTGGCAAAACAGGGAGGGTAAAGGGAGAATGGGTAGGAAAGAGGGAACCGATTACATGGAACTGTGTGTGACCTCCTCCCTGGGGGACAGACAACCAAAAAGTGGATGAAGGGAGACGTCGGACAGGGCAAGATATGACAAAATACCCATTTATAAACTATCAAGGGCACATGCGGGAGGGGGGAGCGGGGAGGGAGGGGAAAAATGAGGACCTAATGTCGGGGGTTTAAATGGAGAGAAAATGTTTTGAGAAACGATGTACAAATGCGCTTTACACAATTGATGTGTGTATGGATTGGGATAACAGTTGTATGAGCCCCTAATAAAATGTTAAAAAAAAAAGAAAAAAAAAGAGAGCCCACTGACTGGGAAAACATCTTTAGCAATGACACAACACACAAAGGCCTTATTACTAAAATGTACAATGCTTTTCTAGCTTCCAAAAAGAAAAAAAACTAATTGCCCAATGAGGAGGTGGGCAAAGGACCTGAACAGAAGTTTCACAGGGGCAGAAATCCAAATGGCCAACACACATATGAGAAAATGTTCCTGATCTTTAGCCATAAGAGAAATGCAAATTAAAACAACAATGAGGTACCACCTAATACCCTCAAAGATAGCACAATTAAAAAATCAGAAAGCAACAAGTGTTGGAGGGGCTGTAGGGAGACAGGAACTCTCATACACTGCTGGTGGACTTGTAAGTATGTACAGCCACTATGGAAATCTATCTGGTGATATCTACAACAGATGGAAATTGAGTTACCATATGACCCAGCAATTCCCCTACTGGGCATCTACCCAGAAGAGGCAAGAAACAAACCAAAGCCAGGCATCTGTGCTTCAATGTTCACTGCGGCACAGTTCACAGTTGCAAGGAGTTGGAAACAACCCAAATTTCCATCAACTGACGAGTGGATTAAAAATCTGTGGTACAAACATACAATGGAGTACTATGCATCACTAAAAAAGCAGTGATGAACGTATGAAACATATCCCTGCATGGGAAGAACTGGAGGAGATCATGCTAAGCGAAGTAAGCCAAGCACAAAAGGACAACTACAACATGAGTCTGCTGAGGTAAGCTTTAAAAAAAAATGCAAAAGGGGCATAGGGAAAAAGCTACTGTATACAAACATTCCTGGGGTGAGGACCAGATAATACGGCAGGGACCAGAACAAATCCAGGGATACAATGGCAGACAACTAAAAAGGAGGCAGGGAAAGGAAATAAAAATAATAATAAAAAAGAAATGGGTAGCCGGGGCACAGGGCACTAGGGTATTGTTTATATCTTCACAGGGAAAGAGGGACCAGACTTCAACCCAGTACTCCAAGATGTGAATGCAACATGCCGGCGTGGAGTAGGGAACCAGTGGAGAGGTCTGAGGGGCCAGCCGCAATCCCAACTATTACATGGATACCTACCCCTATCCCCAGAAGAATTTATTTCAAAGGATGGCATTGAATCTGCAGCTCTGGGAGAGGGACATATCTGATCAGAGCACACGGGAGCAGATGAAGGGGGAGGAGGAGAAAGTGGAGCACATCCTGGCTTACCAGGCTTTGAGAACGATGTTCCCAATTAGAGCAGCCAGTCCATAGAGAGGACTACATGGCTGGCCCCACTGTGAGACATGACATCCCTCATTGACCCATAGCCCTACAGGGGACAACAACGGAGACACAGTGTGGGAATTGCAACCAATCTGATCTCACCACAGCGAAGCAAAACACTAACTGGGTGCAAAAGAACAGCAAGGGAACGGAGCACGAGGTCCCCAGGGAATGCCAAAGGTGGACTTTGGGGCCAGGGCATGGTGTACCAACAGACTGGACTGGAAAACACTCCTAAAGGCCAACAAATAGTCCTTGAACTAACTATAAGCTTTTCTTTCTTGTTTTTTTTTTTTTATCATTGGTTTGGTGTTGTTGTTGTTTTGTTGTATATTGTTGCTTGGTTTTGCTCTGTCTTGTTTTTGTGCATGTTATTATCTCCACAGGTCTCTAAATAAGATAGGCTGGATGAACAATCTGAAGGAGAAAACAACAGAACCGACAGTTCTGGGGGTACATGGGAGAGGGGGAGGTTGGGGGAAAGGTAGTGGTTTTAACAAGCCCAGGGACAAGGGAAAAACAAGTGATCCAAATCGGTAGTGAGGAGGGTATAGGAGGCCTGGTAGAGTGTGATCAAGGGTAATGTAACCAAGAGGAATTACTGAAACCCAAATGAAGACTGAGCATGAGAATGGGGCAAGAAGAAAGTCAAAGAAAATAGAGGAAAGAGTTAGGAGGCAAAGGGCATTTATAGGGGTCTAAAAAAGGCATGTACATATGTAAATATATTTATATATGAGGATGGGGAAATAAATCTATGTGCATATATTTATAGGTTTAGTATTAAGGTAGCAGAAGAACATTGGGCCTTCACTCAAGTACTCTCTCAATGCAAGAATACTTTCTTCTATTAAATTGGCATTCTTTGATGCTCACCTTCCTGACACAATCGCTGAAGACAAAGCGGGTGTATAAGCAAATGTTGTGAAGAAAGCTGATGGTGCCCAGCTATCGAAAGATATAGCGTCTGGGGTCTTAAAGGCTTGAAGGTAAACAAGCGTCCATCTAAGTCAGAAGAAACAAAGTCCACATGGAAGAAGCACACTAGACTGTGCGACCACAAGGTGTCGAAGAGATCAGGTTTCAGGCATCATCCGAAGAAAAACTCATATCATTGTGAATGAGAGGGGGAGTGCGGAGTGGAGATCCAAAACCCATTTGTAGGCCACTGGACATCCCCTTACAGAAGGGTCTCTGGGAGGAGACGAGCCAGTCAGGGTACGATATAGCAACGATGAAACATACAACTTTCCTCTAGTTCCTATATGCTTCCTCCCCCACATGATCATGATCCCAATTCTACCTTACAAATCTGGCTTGACCAGAAGACGTACACTGGTACAGAAAGGAACTGGAAACACAGGGAATCCAGGGCCGATGATCCCTTCAGGACCAGTGGTGTGAGTGGTGATACTGGGAGGGTGGAGAGAGGGTAGGTTGGAAAGGGGGAACCAATTACAAGGATCTACATATAACCTCCTCCTTGGGGGATGGACAACAGAAAAGTGGGTGAAGGGAGATGTTGGCTAGGGAAAGATAAGACAAAATAATAATTTATAAATGGTCATGGGTTCATGAGAGAGGGGGGAGCGGGGAGGGAGGGGAAAAATGAGGAGCTGATGCCAGGGGCTTACATGGAGAGCAAATGTTTTGAGAATGATGAGGGCAATGAACGTACAAATGTGCTTTACACAATTGATGTATGTATGGATTGTGATAAGAGTTGTATGAGCCCCTAATAAAACGATATAAAAATTTTTTAACAAATATTTTGGGTGTGGTTCGTTTTTCTTCTCTAAAAAGTGGAGGAATATTCCTTTCTAAGATTTAAGGAGTATCATGCGTGTCCAGGCTTATTGTTCTCTTCCCCAAGTCCCCCAGATCTTGGACTGACACCATCCTTGGCAGCACCGTGCTCTTGGGGTGCCCTTCTAATCTAGAGACACATAGAAGGAAGCTCTTCTTTTTGTCTCAGTAGCCAGGAGCAAGTTCCTCCCAGCATATTACAATTCGCTACATTTTCTTACGTCACCAAGAAAATGACCTCAAGTCCTCCCAAATAAGAAAGGCAAATGCTCTCTTTCACTGCTTATGTCCTTGGCCAAACAAACCAATCTGTTTTTTAGAAGTGCGGTCAGAATGCTCCTTAGAAGCATTTGTCTCGCATCCTTTGGGGCACGTTCTCAAAAGAGACCAGTCCCTGGAAAAGGACATTGTGTTGGTTACGCAGAGGGCCATCAAAACAGAAACCCTCAACAAGGTGGATTGACACAGCGCTGCAACAAAACTAAGAAGGGGACGTTTCTGTCACTGTGAGTCAAAAGGGGCTGGATAGCATCCACCCACAACACGGGACTGGTCGCCAGGCTTTGACACAGCTGATAATGCCTTCCATCCAAAGGCTGTTTCTGCTATTTTTTGAAACGCTCACTTCCTCACACATTCCTGGTTCTCCTTATACCCTCCTGACTTGGCGTTTGTAGTTTGTGTGTGTTCCTCTGCTTCTAACTCCCCAGGGCTGGTGTTTTCCAGTTGTACATTTCTCATTCTACATGCCCTCCCCAACCCCAGCATTCTCCTTCCCATTCAAGAACTTACTACCACAAGCAGGCTAAAGATTCCCCAATTACTTTCTCCAATATAGATTTAGTCTCTGAGGCTCAAATTCACATATTCTCATCCATGAATGGATCTCACAGGTATGTTCACTACACACACCTCACTTTCAATATTCCTAAACCTCAACTTCACGTATCCTTACCTTAAATTACATTTCCTCTATTTTCAAACTCAATTATACACCTCTACCCAGTCACCCAAGCTATCAGTGTATTATATTATATCTGCTTCTAGTCACCCGACCTCTGATCTTCCTATTGTTACCAGACCTTTCCTGAACCATGACTTCATTCCCTTTCACTTGGACCGTGACAATGGTCTCCTCCTGGTTAGGATGCCTCCATATTGTCCCGAGGACTTACCTCCCCATAACCTCCACCATGCCCTAAAACAAAAGTGGACCTGCTTAAAAAGGCTCATGGCTCATCGCACTTTATCATTCCCTAGAATCAGGTTCAAGCTGCTTAACACACAGACAGACCCTGCATCATCTCACCCATCTCATCTCCTGTAGATCCGGCTCTGAATTGTGCACACCCACAACCTGTGCTACTTCCCTCTCTGTGACTTTGTTTGCGCTAGCCCTTATGCTTCGACCCACCATGATCTGGGTAACTCTTTTTCATCCTTTAGATGGAGCACAGTCACCATTTATCCTAAGAAGCCTTTCTTTTCCACCTCAACCCAAATTCATCTGTCAGTTTGCTGCTCTATGGAGGCATACCTGTGGCTCTCACACTGGAAGTTCTGCCACTGGTAGTTCAAATACCAGGAGTGCCATTCATGATGGACAAGTTGTAGTAGAGCTCTGATACCGAGACCAACTAGAAAGAAAGGCTTAGTCCCCAAACGTAGCCAATGGGCACCTTTTGGAACACAACAGAATACTGCCCCAAGTGGCGCTGAATGGGAAGGACTCTAACTAGATCGTGACCACAGCAATGGATTTGAACATCTCAATGTTTGTAAAGATGATGCGCGCTGGGTGATAGTTAGTTCTGTTGGAAAGGGGCCTGCCGGAGTTGGAGCCAAGCCCATGGGCACTGACCACGAGAACCACCACCTGAAGCGATGCCTTTCCTTCGGGTACTTGAGTTCCCTCGGAGTAACTCTATCATGACCCTCAGCGCAGGAAGCCGCTGCTGTTGGATGCCTTCGAGTCAGCTCGGACAGTCACCTTATGCACGACAGAACAAAATACTGCCCCGTCTGTACCATCCTCAAGCATCCCTGTGCGTGCCCCTGCTGTGCCACTCCACCTCTTGAGGAGTTTCCTCTTTATCGCTGCCCCTCTGCTTCACCAAGCATGATGTCTTTTCCAAGAGCTGGTGCCTCCTGACCACATATCCAAAATATGTGAGACAAACTCATGCCATCCTCAGTTCTGAAGAGCATTCTCGTTACACTTGTAAGCACTATAAGCTGTACGTAGTTCTTCCGGCAGTCCACAGTACAGTTATTATCCGCTGCCAGCACCACAATGAAACCCTTCTGCTGGCCTCGTAGTCGCTCTCCAGCTTCGGTATGCATGTGGGATGAAGAAAACACCGTGGCTTGGGTCGGGAGCATTTTATTCTTTAAAGTAACACATGACCTTATATTTGACACATCAGTGGCTTGGCTTCCCATATGCCAGTGGCAGACGAGTGGTGGCAGTACTTTAAGTATGAAGGGTGCTTATTGTGCTTGTACCCCACAACTAACTGGGAACACCCCAGAAACAAGGTGTCTTATGCACGTTGGTTTCTCTCGAATTAGCACATTGGTATACATTATTCCACGGAACACTTCCAACTGTGAGAGAAATGTTGGGAGGATTTTAAAAAGCCCTGGAGAGAAATGAGACAGTCAACCAGGGACAAATGAAGGAGGGAATGGGATTTACCCAGGGTTCCGTTTCCGTTATACAAACTTACTATGTAGTGAAGCTCTTATGCTTGCTTTGAGACTTTCCCCCAAATGTCTTCAGCCCATTACAGAAAAATGGATGATGCGATCATCTGGAGCTGACGACAACGGGAGGCAGGGAAGGATCCCTGGGTGACAGGAGACCAGGGCAGACAAACCTGACTCAGAGACTGGACCCACGGGGGAGGATGGAGCAGAGAGAAGGCCCTTGGGGCCCAGTGAGGCGTGATGAGGGACGAGGAGGAGCATGCAATCGGAAGGGAGGAGAGAGATAGTGAGGGGGACGCCGGGGAGGAAGGAAAGGAGGGCAAAAAAGAGAGTTTGCTTTAAAGGTACAAGAAAGCACCTTTCAGAATCCAAAGCAGAGTGCGATCAGTGAGCACAAGGTTCAAGCTTCCAGAAAAACCGTCTCTGGATTAATAATGTAACAAAATAAAATAAACTCACTCCAGTGTTTAATCAATGTGTTACCACAGTAAATTAAAAACTTACTTGCCACTTTATGGACCCTCTGGGCATTTTGGATTACATTCTGTAGCCAACGAACCACACAAACTGCAGAAATAATGATAGGATCGCCTTGCCATTTAATGCTCTCCTCTATTTATGGAAGCAGAGGCCTCTAGTCTAATGCTCAGTCACATAATTTGTGTTGTCTCCAGTCTTCCTTTTGAAATGATTTTTCCAAAAGTCTGACAAATAAGGCATTCCAACCCTTTCTTTCTGCCGAGCTGTTTTCCCCATCATTATTTTATTTAGCATCTTGAGAACACTTACCGCAGATAAAGCAGGTTGTCTTTAGAATTTCTTCTTTTTTCTGTTTTTCACTTCTGAGATCAGCAAAGGTATCGATGATAACACCAAAAATCAAGTTCAGAACAATAATGATAACAATGAAGAAAAACAGAAGGTCATAAACCACCCGAGCAGCAAATAAGGGCTCCTGAAAAGAAAAGGGTGGGGGGGGGGGAGATGACACATGTAATACTTGTATATAACAGATTAAATATTAGATACATCCATACATACACACACTTTCAAACCTACTGATCTAGCACACTGTTTAGCACTGAAGATGCATGGAACAGATGTTCGCTAAGTGGGTATGACACGGCATTTCAAGTTTCATAATCATTCAGATATGACACATTTTCTATCCCAGATTTCAGGAATTGTGAGAAACACTTCTCAGTCAATTCTCAGAACCCCTTCTTTTCGCTCGAACTCCCCGCTGGGAGACGCGTCTTTCATTCGCAAGCACTTTCCTAAGACATTCTGTGGCTCTAGGCCCAGAAGCCCCACTAAAGGCATTGAACACCGTGCCAAAGGTCAGCAATTAGCAAAGGAGGATCTAATGACTTGTCAGTTTTTGAAATAGAATGTGCTCTTGCCTTCAAAGGGTCAAGTACATGCAGCCCCACCCTATCTCCATGGGCAAACAACACTACAGGACACATTCGAGATCGCTGAGTCCAGCTGTGTGAGCACCGGAAGGCCGGCCGAGGTAATGAAAGGCTAGGCGACTTGGCAGCATCACACAGCTTGCCTGTGGCAGAACGGAGATTATTTTAGAGCCCGGACCCTGGTGTCTGAGATTTTGCAGCTAGTGAGGCCTTTTGCTCGTCCTTGTCACCTTAATAAGTGAATTCCTATTAGAATATGTTCAAATTTTATACTCATTATGCAGAAATAATGGAAGCTATTCCTATGCAGAAGCAGCAAGTACCCTGGTTGTGATGACTGAGAAACCTGATAGACAAGAGGCAGCCTAGTTTGGGATATTTATGTCTGAACCCTTCTACAAAGCCTGTGGTTATCATTTCCAGGGTGTAATACAGCACACAGGTCAAACCTGGATAGACGAGGTAACTCGATTAACAGGCACAGACTTTTAGCACATTAGCTGTTTCTTGGTAATCCTAGTATGCAATTAATTAGTTTTAATGGCCACTGTTGTACTTAAGTCTACGGTACAATGTAACACCCTGAAAACAAAAACCGCATCGCAAAGGCGGTGTTCAAAGGATTACAAAGTGATTGCATGGCTCTTGGAAAAGGGCCTCTCGTTCCACTTACATCTTTTGACGGCCTCCTCAGTACGTCTCCCACACCTCCACCATTCCTGAGTCCCTGGTTCAAGACGGTGACGATGCACATGAGGAGGGTGTCACATGCCCTTTCTATTCCATCTTCATAGTCCTCCTCACCTACACAAACCGGACAGACGCACACTTAGTGACTATCTTATTACCCCCTTTCCAGAGATGTCTTTCTTTCTCACGGTACCGAGCTTTGAAGCAGATAGCATGTTTCAGAGGGCAGCACATGTTTAAGACACACAGACACATCTGCACATATAAGATCCTGCAGTAAAATTGTCTTCCTTAGGTAGAACACCTAATGAGAGGGGGAAACTATAAAACAGGCTAATGTTGCATGTTGTCGCATGCTGCTTTGGAGTGAGAAGATTGTGGTTCCATCTCTTGAAAATGCAGCCGACTCACCCAGGAGGCACAAAGGAGACACACATGGGCATCCTCTAATTCTACTCTGTGGCCCTCCTGGGACATGGACAAGCGACATAAGCTCAGTGTCTTCCTCTGTGAGATGGGGAAGACTGCTTCATGGTAAACTCCTTATAGGTTTGGGTCCAGATGATGCTGGTGGTACCCTGACACAGGGATGTGTGCACACGCTGAGTCAGTGCCTACATATTTGAACAGATATTTGTACTTCATTATTTTGGTTGCCTTAAGTGTCTTAAGGTTTCTTAATGACCGACTTGTGGCTGCTGATGAGAATTACAATGTATTTCCATGTAAAGTTCTAGTTAGGAAAAACCAGAGAGAAGGGCAAAAATAAGAGAGAAAAACCACTAGGTATATTTATTAACTTTTTCAAAGATAAAGCTATGAAATTGGCAGCATAATTTTTAAGCCATGTAAAGCAGTTTTTAGTATGATACATAAAGTATATGCCAATAGAACTGTTGAAAAAACACAGTTCATAAAACAGCCTAATTTTGTGAGCATGTCCCAGGCCCAACCAACAAGCTGCTTGGTGTTTTGTTATAAAATGACCGATTTTCCTCATCGGAGCTGACTTTATTAGCATTGGGATGAGGGGTAGTGGGTCCCCATATTTTTCCTTGCAGCTGTTCCTTTTAGACTCCCGCTGGGATGTATCTTGAGAAGAGACCGGAGCTCAGAGATGCTCAAGTGCAAAATACAGTGGCAGAAATGTCCGCAGCGCTTGAGAGGCCAGTCTGCGCTGGACCACTTACCTTCAAGGGGAGCCCCCGGGAGGGGGGCACAGCCTGCATTAGAAAGGAGGAGAAACAAGACTCCTGCAGGGGGGAGGAGAACTGGGGAAGAGGTATGGCTGGCGGCAGCAGCAGTCAGAGCAGCAGTGGCAGACTAGGAAGCCAGAGAAAGCAGTGGCGAAAGCTCAAGCCGCACCGTGCTGGTTAGGTTCTCAAAGCCCGGTGGGTGGTGAGTTCTAACATGATGGCTACGAAGGATGAGAGGAAAAACAGTTAGAAATGTGTAAGAAAGTTAAAAGGAGATTTTAAGGAGAAATATGATTTCGAATAATGAAGCTATCTGGATTATACCTGCATGCTACTATACAACTACGGTTACACTTTCCATCCAAGCAACCAGAGTTTGCAGCGTGATCGGCATTCATCTATTCAGTCAGCAACGACCTGTTCTTGTCACAACAGAGGCTTATTACAGACGAAGTGGCAGATTAATCAGTACAGGGAAGCTACATGCAAGTGCTCCCACCTCTTCCTCCGAATTTGGAAATGAAGATGCTTGTTCTCATAAAGCCCATACACAATTCACAACGTGATGGGCTCGGGAGGCGGGGAGAGATGGGCTGCACATGTATCCGGAGGGACTTTCTGTGTGGCAAGCAGGCAATGTGAGAATGCCCAGGTGGATGCCAGCAACAGTCCAGTCATCTTGCTCAAGACTCACTAGTCCACAGGCATGTTCTTTGGATCGAGTTAAACATCGATGAGCTTGGTTCAGGCAATTCTACTCTCACAATCAGGCAGTTCTACTCTCACAATGGAATGTGGCCTTCCCAAGCCTTTAGGCTGGAAGCCAAACCCTGAATCATGGTAAACTCACTGAAGTAAATGCCAGTTACCTACATAATCAGCTGCCCCTCCCCATTGGCCTTTTTGCCTCAGGTCGTTATCCCAACAGCCTTTTGGCCAGCTATTAGGAATGCAGGTAGGAATAAAGAAAGTGCCCCAGTCCCTAAGAAATGCAAGGTCCACTAAGAAAAAGAAGTCAGCAGATGAACAACAACAACAACAAAAAAACCCATTGCCAACAAGTTGATTCCAACTCATAGTGACCCAAAAGGCAGAGCAGAACTGCCCGGTGGGGTTGCTAAGGCTGTAAATCTTTAACGGGGCAGATAACCTCATCTTTCTCGCACAAAGTAGCTGGGGGTCTTAACTGCCAATTCTGAAGTTCGTAACCCAGCACCTAACCCATATCACCACCGGGGCTCCTTAGATGGCCATGGGCAGTGCAGTATCATTGGGTCCCAAGGAAGCATGATGGAAGTGTTCACAGACAAGGGCATCGAGGACAGCGTCTTGAGCCGAGTCCTGAAATTAGGGATGTAAGACACAGTCCGTAAATTAGTGAGGTAAGACATTTCAGCAGACTAACTGGGCAAAGGCCAACAGGCAGAGACACAGATGGGTGCTGGCGGAACTGCAGGGAGATTGTAATGACTGGGGTTTCTGTGTGCACAGAATAGTGGTGAAGACATGGGATGAAAATACCAAACTGAAGAGTTTACACTTTATCTGGAAATCGATAGGAGCAACTTGAGAACTATCAACAGGGGGCAAAACAACCACCACCAATCACGGTGGCTCCGTGTACAACGGGGTCAAACTTTTGTGCTCCCCCGGGGTTTTCATTGATTTATATTTTAGAAGTGGACCGCCAGGCCTTTCTTCCTAGCCATTTTTGCTCCTGGAATCTCCGCTGAAACCCGTTCAACATCAAAGCAACACACAAGCTTCCAGGGATAGATTGGTAGAAGTTTTGCATGAAGTGGATGGGAATCCAAACAGGAGGTCTCGCTTAGGAAGCGAATTCTCCCACTAACCACCACTGCTTCCCAGTTCACCGCCTAAGGGCTGAAATGGTCAAAGATAAAACATACGTGAATAACAAGCCATACTGACATGAGATAAAAGCCACAGAAGTGAGGTAAACAGTTGACAGTCAAAAGAGGAACATTTGAGACCAAAGGATGCCAAAGAAGAGAGTCCATTAAAAGTGTAGACATGGAGCTCAGCCTCGAATATTCAGGAGCATAAGCGAGGAGTGGAAACGCATCTCACCCGGCAGGACAAAGACAGAAAACAGAGAGAAAAGTAACCGGTCTGCCTGCACGAGAGGAGGGGCAGATAACGCAGGCGAGACCAGCTGCGAGCTCTCTGCGAGAGCTTTGCCTCAGAAGGCCACGAAGCATCCTGGAGAGCCGGAGCTGTGGGTAGGGGAGGGTGTCTTCAAAGCCCTGATTCCTGACAAGCAGTCGAGCAGTGATAGACTGGGTGAATTGAAGAGAAGAGAATGACTAGAGGTAGAAAGACTACTTAGGAGGGAGTTGCAATAATTCAGGCATGATGGGCTCTGAGCCTCAGCCAAGGTGATGGCAGTGAGAAGGGAAGGAACGGGCGAGTCAATGGGAGGGATGAATGAGCCGCAGCTGATGGGGCTTTAGCACGGGGGAAATGCAGCACTAAATAGTGTGCAGAGCCTTCCAGCCAGGGCTGTCCTGGGAAAAGAATGGTTCCATTAGAACACAGAAAGAGACAAGCCAGAAGAACTGGATTTAGGGTCTTTTAATAAAGACAAGGAAAGAATCTCAGATGATTTTCAGGTTTAGAGGGTCAGAAGATGAGAAGGTATTTGAAAAAGTCAGGGGGGAAAAGCTGGATTGTCTTGTAATTAAAAATAAATGAAGAAGAAAATAATTGAACCCTTTAAAAACCAAATTATAATCTGCTTTGAATTTTTGTTAGTTGGGGCCATGTGTTCTCAGTGATGGAAGAAATGTTTGTTTTTTTTTTGTTTTGTTTTGTGGTAATATGGGCTTTGATATAATTAGTGGGATTCGTATGTCCCAAGGAACTCTGATACTACGGATGGTGAGCTGACATCCAACAGATTCAAGTCTAGCCCATTCAGGTGGGTTTCTTCCACTCTGATGACAGCATGCTCTAAAAATAGAGTATGAGATTCCCACTCAAAGGTGGAAAGGTTAAAGGGTCAAGAAATGTCAAAATCACAGAAGAGTCGAAGGTCACTAGATTTACCAATTAGGTTATATGACAATGAGATGAAGTTCACAATTCATGAAGGGGAAGATGTTAATGCAGAAACTGAAGGAGAGAGTGTAGGCCAGTTGTTTCATAGGGGAATTGTTACTGAAAGGCAGGAGGCTGACAGGATAAAAGCTTTGAAGGCAAACAGAACCCAGAAGGAGTTTTTCTTAGGACTGGCGGTGGCTCTGTGGTAGAGGTCTTGGCTTACTATGAAAGAGACCTGTGTGTGATGCCCAACCAATGTGCATCAAGTTAGTACAGCCACCCTCCATCTTATCAGGGGAGGCTGGAGGGCTGCTGTGGTGCTAAACAGGTTTCAATGGAGCTTCCAGACTAAGAATGACTAGGAAAAGAGGTTTGGAGATCTACTTCCAAAAATCAGACCAAAAAAACCCTTTGGGCCCCAAGGTCCAACTAGCCCATGATCATGGCGATGGTACAAAACCAGGCGATATCTTGTTCACTTGTGCATGGGTTGCTGTGAGTCACGAGCCAACTAAACAAACAACACAGTGTTGATAGGAAAAAAAAATAGCAACAAAGAAAGGATTTCAGATGTAAGGGAGTAAATAGAAATAATAAAACAAGTGAGAAAGTATGATTATTAACAGCCAAAAGGAAGAATTAGATGTGGAAATAATTGAAGGAACTTAATGTAGGCATGTAAGTGCTTGGTAATCAGTCTGTCTCTGGCTCTCTCACACACTCTTATCCAGTCGATTCTGACTCACAGTGGCCCTAAGGACAGAGTAGAATTAACCCTGTGGCTTTTCAAACTCCGTACCTTTACCAAACTAGAGAGCTTTATCTGTGTCCTGCCGAGCAGCTGGTGGTTTTGAATTGCTGACCTTGTGGTTAACAACATACTTATAACCCATTAAGACACCAGAGCTCTTTTCCACACAATTACATCTCAATAAATAACTATTATAATCCTTTTGATAGTTATATGGTTGTTAAATCATATGAAAAGTTATGGTTTTTAATATAATTCAAATTCATACATTTGAATGATATGTTAAATTACCCTAATTTTCAGTTGAACATTAGTAGAATAAAGTACTTTTTCATAATTCATGATAAAAGTATTTCATATGAAGAAAGGAATAAAATAGATTCTATTAATTTAAGTATTTTTCCCTAACCTAAGATGAACCCTGGTGAGACGTGTTAGGTTTCCTGTTGGACTGCTAACTGCAAGGTCAGCAGTTCGAAACCATCAACCACTCTGATGGAGATTGATGAAGCTTTCTACTCCCACAAAGATGAACTCTCTTGGAAGCCCACAGGGACAGTTCTACTCTGTCCTATTGAGTTGCTCTTGCTCTGACAGGGAATGGACTTGATTGGGCTTTGTTTTGCTGTTGTTTTTGAGAAGATGTAGTTGAAATATGAGAACGCAAGACCACAGAAGCATGGGTGCATTTGGAATGATCCCGTTAGTGACGAGCGTTGTAAGTATCCTGGATGCCAGAAGAACGAAGCAATCTGTCTTGAAGGAGATATAGCCTGGATGCTCCTCAGAAGCTAAGCTGGCTTGCAAGACCTTGGCTCATATATTGTGACAATGTTATCCAGAGGACCTGGATAGCGTGTTTGACCTCAAAGGAGAAGGTCACTGAAAAGGGGGCAGACTCTCAGGGGGATGGGCTGAGCCAATCAGGGGCTGCAGCCATGGCTCTGACATCACAAGTACGGGGTGGCACTGTTGTTGTACACAGGGTCACTGTGAGCTGGCACGGTCTCCATGCCACCACATGATACCCCGCCACCATGTAGAAATCTGTTAATGTATGTGCACATGCTTGAATAACAGTATTAATTCATGTTAGCTTTTCTACCCTTACACTTGAACGAAGCCACTTTTCACATGTGGCCAGAGCGGTGCATTGCTTATCTTTGTGTTGTTGTGGTTCGGTGCCATCCAGCCAGCCCCGACTCAGAGCAACCCCTGTAAAATCGGAAGGAGCTTTGCCTGGTCCTGAGCCACCCTCACAATTGTTCACGTTTTTCTTTTTAAAACCATTTTATTGGGAGCCAATACAGGTACCACATCATTCCACAGTCCCATCACATCAAGCAGTACTGTGCAATTGCTACCAGTCAGTTTCAGAACATTTTCTTCCTTCCTGAACTTCTTGACATCAGGTCCCAGTTACTCTCCCCACTGTGGGACCCCCAGGGGCCCTTATGCTACTTGCTGTCTCTGTAGGTTCAGCAATCCTGGGTGTCATGTACAGGAAAAACACCTAACAAAAATCCAACAGGCTACTCACAAGGACAAAGTACATCAGAGACAAACCCCAATATGAAAAAATATTCACAGAAAATAATGAAAATCAGATCAGGCCCAACATGTATCAGAGGGGGGAATCAAGTGACCAGATTCTAACCATTCCTGTAGGTGTATCATCTTGATCTCCTAGGGTCATCTCTTCAGTACACGGGTACCTAGTGTGCCCAGCCCTCCAGTGTGCAGAGAGAGCAACACTGGAGGCTTAGTTCCTGTGTCGATCCTGCAGATGTGTCTTGGGCTTCCACTGTAACAGGTTGCCACTGGGACACAATTTGAGCAAAACTAGAACCGTCTTGTTAGTCTAACACTTTAAGGACAATCAATTCATTATAGAAATGCCGAATTGAAAAAACAAAAACACTTTAGGCAATGAACACACCAAGCGGACATGTTCGGGCTGACTTTCTGGCGTCCGGTGATCTTTCCTATTCAAGAAAAATATCCCGCACACATCAAATTGGAATGACTCTTAAATGCTGAACATCAGTGAACTTCCCCTCTTTTCTGTTTTGACTTATACATTTTGACTTACATTTTGATTTGATTTTACAAATTGGTCCCCAAATGCATCGCTTTGCTAGAAAATCTGGTCCTTTTTGATATTACTTTGTGTGTGTGTACAGGGGTATTTTTGTCCAGGAAATATGAGAAGTCTGCAGCAAATGAAAGAAAAGAGTTTTGCTTTTTTTTTAAAAAGCCACAGTTGGTTGCCAGTTACTGTGTGAATTTTCTGCTGTTGACAATGACCTTGCCCGCATCCACTGGAGCCTTCCTCAGGAGCTGGCAGCTCTGCCTTCAATCTCCACCAGGCTTGTTATTATGCCACTGTGCGTGTCTGGGCCTTTTGTAATGCAGACCTGCTGTCCCTAAGGTAACAAACTGAGGCCATCACAAATGCACAATAGGGTTTGCAAATTAAATTTTAATCCTAGCCAGAGACATAGAAAATTTATTTTTAAATCCGAGTGACTTATGCTGCACAGCAAAGACCAGGTCGTTGCTTTGAGTGCACTTTTGCATTTAAATAAATGAGGGCAAAATGTGAGGAGGCCTGAGAGCACAGTGGTTAGAGATCTCGGCCTCCCACCATAAGGTCAGCGGTTCAAACCCGCCATCGGAGCAGGATAGGACAGCCAGATTTACGCCCTGGGACATCCTAGAGGGCGGTGGTACCCTGTCCTACAGGGTTGCTATGAGTCAGACTCAATGGCCACAGTGGTGGGTAGGTGGTAGGCTAACGTGTAAAGGTGACAAGGGCTAGAAGAGCAACTCCCTGGAATTTCCAACAAGGTGAATTTTATTACTTCCCTTATCAAAGATACAAAGGATGAGTTAGAAAGAGGTAGCTTAATACAGGTATTTTCATGATTAATTTTAGAATGATCTCTAATTGCGAAAAGCTTTTCTACTTCTCTTTGGCTCTCCGCCATGTCGTTGCCACAACTGCAGGGATGAAAGACAACCTTGCTTACTTTCCGACTCAAACCACAACCCCACTGTCTTCAAGCCCATTTCAACTCATCGCAAGCATCTAGGACAGGGTCCTATCGTAAGTAACCTTACAAGGATGGCACAGTGTCTCAGTCAGTGTCTCACTCTGCTGTGCATAAGGTTGCGATAGCACCGAACAACAACATCCACAACAAGACAGGGTAAAACTGTCTCTCTGGGCTTCTTGAGACTTTACTAGAGTATAAAGCCTCATTTTTCTCCTGCAGAGAGCCTAGTGGTTTCAAACTGCTAACCTTGTCGTTAGCAGCCCAATGCATAACCATTATACCACCAGGGCTCCTCCCTGCACTGGGAGCTTTTCCTGCAAAATCTCCCCCCAATTTCTGGTTCTTATGTAGCTCAAGGGGAGATGGAGATTTAACACTGGAGCAATGAATCTGGGGGACAGAATAGTCCCCCTTTGTCCCTGGTAGCATAGTCATTACTTGTTGGGTTGTTCTGCAAGGTCAGCAGTACGAAACCACCAGGCTCTCCGGGGGGGAAAAGACTGGGCTTTCGATTCCCCCAAACAGTGACAGTCTCAGAACCTCACGGGTCAGGTTTAGTCAGTCTGACAGGGTCACTGTGCGGGGGCATCGACTGGATGGCAGTGAGTTTGTCTTTAAAGAAATGGGAAGTTATGTTCTTTATGTGCATGAAGGAGGAATACGTGGCTATAGCCATTTTTATGGGGCCCATTTTATAAAATTTGGATTCAGGGCTATCAACTGGTATCCAAAACCAATATCTTGTCAAAGAAGAGAATTCCTCAAACTTACCCTTTTGGGGCTGGACAGGATTATTACCAGAATTCAGCTTCTTGTCTTACTAAGAGAAATATTTACTTTTGGAAGAGCCAGGGCATCACATGAGACTTATTTGGAGACTCCTGGAAGGAAGAATACCCTACCAGCCAGCAAGGCTGACCATCCCACCCTCACGCATACCACGTGTTTTCAAAGGTCCCTACTTATGCTCTGGAACTTCCATTGGGGTAGGAAGGGTTCTGGGAAATGTAGTCCCAAGATAATGTCGTGGACTCTGCACATGCTGGGTCCAGTTCTCTACTTTCCCTCCCTTGCCTTGTCTGTCCCATCACTCATTGGCATGCCAATTCTGACTCACGGATACCTCATGAGTGTCAGATGAGAACTCTGCTCCAATGGCTGATTTTCCAGAAGCAGAGAGTCAAGTCTTTCTTCTGTGCCACCTCTGGGCAGATTTGAACTTCCAAACTTTCAGTTAGTAGCTGAGTGCATTAACTGTATCACAAAAGGACTCTAAATATATAACTGGCCTGTTTCTATATAAGAAGTTGCATTTAGCAGACAATGCAGAGAGCAAACCTATCCAAGCATTGTCTGATAAGCAAAATTTTAACACTGCCTAATTTCTTGTTAGAGAGAAGGAGTTGATTAATCCTTTAGCCAGGCGGCGACAACGCAGAGCACGGTCTTTGAAATCGGTCATCCAGGCGGACTTAGGAGCTCTCCGATGTGGTCTATTTACTTAATGCCTCTTCCCAAACCCACTGCCTTTGAGCCGAGTCTGACTCTCAGAGACCCTGTATAAGGTGTCTATCATTGTACATCTTTATGGGAGCAGACAGCCTCATCTTTCTCCTGCAGAATGGTTGATGGGGTTAAACTACTAACCCTAAGCTTCACCAGAGCCACCACGTTTTATCTAGTCTGAGTTCTTTCATGGTTTCTATTTCACAGGGCTTCATGATTAAATGCACACAATAAGCTTAGCAGACTACCTGGCCTTTGCTCAATCTTCTACAGGTGCTGGAACACGCCACAGGTCTTCCCTCATGCGATGGGCTCCTTCTCATCCTCCAGGACATCCCTCAAATAATTCCTCTTCGGAAAGGATTCCTCTGTCTACCCTACCTACACGCAGGCTCTCTTGTTATTCTCCATCCTAACACTGCAATAGTTCCTTTTAGGCTCCATGATATTCTTGTCACTTACATGTGTCCTCCACTATTCTGTAAGTTCCTCTGGGGCCAGGATCATGTCTATTTATTTAGTACTGAATGTGCTGGACACACGGTATCTACCTCGTATAGTCGCTGGCCCTAGGTAGGTAGTCAGCAAACATTGCTGGATGAATTAGTGAATGAATGCATAATGCTCTTGTTAGTCTTATCAAGGTCTGGCATGGAATTAACGTAATCTTTGTCCTGTTTTACAGAAGAATTCACTTGCTTTTTGAAAAATGTCTATTTAGTAATATTTAGTAAAATATTTACAATAAGCATCAATGACACATTCTGGGAATTGCTTAAAATTTACAGAATTCCACAAAACTGGGATGTGGCCTTGGAGGGCTCACTCTGGAGCGGGCTCGGGCAGAGGTGATTCCTATGCCTTCAGAGATGTGGGTGAGCATGTGGGTGAGCATCCATGAATGCCGAAGCTGGTTGGGGCTCCTGATGGAGGCCCGTCTTTAGAGATTTGGACGGCAGGACCACTGGCTTTGTTGTTGGTTCTTTGTCAATAGGGTACTTTGTTCTTAAAATCAAAGCATTCTTAGGGTAAGTATAATAGCTTTAAAAAGGGTAACATTCACAACTAGAAGATCAAGACAGGAATAGGGTTACTATACTCTGCATGATGTTTTAAAAATAGTTGTGCTAACAAATAATTGTGCTAACAAGAATATAATTGTTTTAACATATTATTATTTTTCTGGTGAGGAAAAAGAATAGTCTCTTTAAAGTACAGTACCACAGGAAAAATGCTGTTGAAACTAAATTGGTATTTAAGGAGGCTAAAAAATATTCTAGGAGTGATTTCATTTTACCCAACTAGTAAAACTATGTCGATATTTTCAAAACAGCTCTCTGGGACTTTAAATTCAGAGAGAACCAGAAGAGGATAGACCTGAATCTGAGGTGGTGACAGATTCTGCAGGTTGCTGACAAATGAGCTTGATGCGGATGCCCAGGTCAAGATCCCAGAAGGCGTCATTAAAAGGAAGTAAGGATCAAGAGTGGATAGTGTGGGTTCCTACTGACCTCAGATTGGGGGATGTGGCAGCCAACGTGGACTTGAAATTTGGCAAGGAGTTTCATATATATATATATGAATACACACACACATATATAGAGAATTCATACACATATGAATCTCTATATATGTGTGTGTGTATTTACCATTATACATATATGAACCAGATGGTAAATATTATTCACTTTGTGGGATACAGTCTTCATTGCCTATTTTTCTTTCTATTCCTTTCTTTATTTTCACCTTTAGAAAATGCCTACAACTAGTCTTAGGTCAAGGACTATGCAAAACCTGTTAACAATCCAGCATTGTCTCAGGGGCCATAGACTGCCAGCCCTTGTTCCATCATTGGTCAAACAAGAGGATGGCATAAGCGAGAATAAATATCTAACTTGATAGATCAGAGACCATAGTGGCACCCAGCATGAGTCTGATGCCACTTTTGACTAGCAGGGACCCTGAAAACTATAGATCAATCTGATCAAACATTTAATCTATTCTCCAGACAAAGTGAGAAGGCCTAAGATTATGAGGGGGAGAAATATAATAGAAATAAGTGCATGGCTTTATACTTGAAACCACCAACTCGCAGTTGCGTAACACAGTTTGATAACCCTCGTGGTGAAGACTGGTAGCACAGCAATAGTCAGGTGAGCATAAGCCAGGTATATGCATGAGTGATTCTAAATCCTGTCATCCAACATACCGGCATGAAGCAGCAAACCAACAGAGAGGTCTGCGGGGCCGGCCCCAATCCCAGCTGTGTGGACCTGTTCCCCAAAAGAATGTACTACAGAGGACAGCACTGAAGACACGGCTCAGGGGAGGGGTGGGTCTGCTCAGAACACATGGGAGCAAACTACGAGGGTAGGAGAAAAAGAAAGAGAGAGAGTGGACCACATCTGGCCCATCAAGGCCCAAGGATGATAGTCCTGCTTGGAGCAGCCAGTGCAAAGAGAGGACAGTAGGGCTGGCCCCACCACAAGACATGGCGTCCCTCACTGACCCACAGCACAATGGGGGACAACACTGGAGACACACTGCGGGAGTTGTGCACAGTCTGACGTCCCTGACACCAGGATGAAACACGAAGGGAGTGCAACAGGGCAGCAAGGGGAGCAGAGCAACGCAATCCCTGAGAAATCCCGAAAATAGAATTCTGAGGCTGGGATTCGCACCTCATCAGACTCGATCGGAAAACACCCATAAAGGTCAACAGACAGACCTGGAACAATTTATAGGCTCCCCACCCCACCCCACCCCACCCCTTTTTCTTTCATGTCTATCTATATAAGATAGGCAGGATAAACAATCGTGAGGAGAAAACAATGGGACCAATGGTGTTGGGGTGGGGGGTATGATAGAGGGGGACGTGGAGGAAAGGAAGAGGGGAGCCAATAAACCCAGGGACAAGGGAACAACAACTAATCTAAAATTGATTGGTGAGGAAGGTTTAGAATGCCTGGTGGGGGTTGATCAAGTGCAATGTAGCCAAGAGGAATTACTGAAAGCTGAATGAAGCTCAAACGTGGGACAAGAGGAAATTAAAAGGAAACAGAGGAAGGAACTAGGAGGCAAAGGACATTTACAGAGGTATAAACACAGGCAAGTACATAGGCAAATATATTTATATATAACGATGGGGACATAGATCCCTCCACATATATATTCAGTAATAAGGTAGCAGA
>NW_022103918.1:13360733-13362986 GCF_000313985.2 Echinops telfairi
GGGGAAGGTGGGGGGAGGAAAGGGGAACTGATTGCAACGATTGACATATAACCCCCCATCCAGGGTGAAGAACAACAGAAACATGGGTGAACTGAGGCAGAGGATTTATAATTATCAAGGGTTCATGAGGGTGGGAGGGTGGGGGAGAGAGAAAGGGAGGGAAAAATGAGGAGCTGATACCAAGGGCTCAAGTAGAAAGAACATGTTTTCTAAAGGATGATGACAACATATGTACAAATGTGCTTGACACAATGTATGCATGGATTGTTTTAAGAGCCGTAAGAGCCCCCAATAAAATGCTTATAAATAAATAAATAAATAAATTCCGCCATCTAGAATAAGATGGCACCATTTAATTTCTTGCCCTCCAATATTACATTAATAATGACTCCTATAATAGATGAGCAATGTGTAAGACATTGGAGGTGCTTATTAAGGAATTTCAGAAACTATAAAGCAAAATAATGGGGAGAATGCCCTGGTTTATTACTGGAAGCCTTATTAGGTAGAGAAAAATGTTGTGTTCACTGTGCCTACAGCAACATGAATATAAGAACAAAATCTATTTGTACATTTAAATTTTTTAGGTCAAAAAGTAAAACATCCATTCCCCCCAAACAACAGTCACACATCACAAGGAAAGCACTCTTTGGGCAAGACAGTGCAGTCATCACGACCAGATCAACACGTGCTCCCACATGGACACTGGGGAGCTCCTTCCTTACTTTCTGCCTACTTTCCTTCCTCTATCTTCCCTGAGTCTGATTTTGTCCTCTGGAGATGAAATATACTTCTTTTTCATAAAGACAACTATTCATATCCTTGAAGACATACACTTTAAAACCATTTGCTGCTCCTTGAAAGGGATCACTAATTTCTTTTGCAGTTCATTAAATCTCACACATGCCGTATATTTCAAACTCCCTGTCCTGTTGTAGGAGAGCAATTTAGTTAAAAACAAAACAAAAACCCCCTTTTAATGCACATGCTCCTTTTGAACTCCTATCTATCTGTCTGTGTCTACCTGCCTGCCTAGCTAATCTATCCACTTAACTTCCTATGTATTTATCTACTTATCTGCCTATCTATTTATGACCTAACTCCCTACCTATCCATCCACCTATTTATAGATCTCAGCCAACGTGGACTTGAAATTTGGCAAGGAGTTTCATATATATATATATGAATACACACACACATATATAGAGAATTCATACACATATGAATCTCTATATATGTGTGTGTGTATTTACCATTATACATATATGAACCAGATGGTAAATATTATTCACTTTGTGGGATACAGTCTTCATTGCCTATTTTTCTTTCTATTCCTTTCTTTATTTTCACCTTTAGAAAATGCCTACAACTAGTCTTAGGTCAAGGACTATGCAAAACCTGTTAACAATCCAGCATTGTCTCAGGGGCCATAGACTGCCAGCCCTTGTTCCATCATTGGTCAAACAAGAGGATGGCATAAGCGAGAATAAATATCTAACTTGATAGATCAGAGACCATAGTGGCACCCAGCATGAGTCTGATGCCACTTTTGACTAGCAGGGACCCTGAAAACTATAGATCAATCTGATCAAACATTTAATCTATTCTCCAGACAAAGTGAGAAGGCCTAAGATTATGAGGGGGAGAAATATAATAGAAATAAGTGCATGGCTTTATACTTGAAACCACCAACTCGCAGTTGCGTAACACAGTTTGATAACCCTCGTGGTGAAGACTGGTAGCACAGCAATAGTCAGGTGAGCATAAGCCAGGTATATGCATGAGTGATTCTAAATCCTGTCATCCAACATACCGGCATGAAGCAGCAAACCAACAGAGAGGTCTGCGGGGCCGGCCCCAATCCCAGCTGTGTGGACCTGTTCCCCAAAAGAATGTACTACAGAGGACAGCACTGAAGACACGGCTCAGGGGAGGGGTGGGTCTGCTCAGAACACATGGGAGCAAACTACGAGGGTAGGAGAAAAAGAAAGAGAGAGAGTGGACCACATCTGGCCCATCAAGGCCCAAGGATGATAGTCCTGCTTGGAGCAGCCAGTGCAAAGAGAGGACAGTAGGGCTGGCCCCACCACAAGACATGGCGTCCCTCACTGACCCACAGCACAATGGGGGACAACACTGGAGACACACTGCGGGAGTTGTGCACAGTCTGACGTCCCTGACACCAGGATGAAACACGAAGGGAGTGCAACAGGGCAGCAAGGGGAGCAGAGCAACGCAATCCCTGAGAAATCC
>NW_022103918.1:13363086-13367070 GCF_000313985.2 Echinops telfairi
AGCATAAGTTAAACTTGTCCTCACGAATACAAATTACACAAGAAACAGGGTGGAAGTACAGCATGCCAAAGATGAGAATACTTCTCTAGTTGGAAAAAATCTTTTTGGTTCGTTTCACTCTTATTTCAACCCACCCTAAGATTCGCAGTGGAAGTCTCTAAGAGGTAAGACATCTACTAAACATAAATCCAAAGGCAGTGTATTCATATTGCTCCTGGAGTCCTTTCCACAAACCTGAATTTGAAGCTGGTATCGTGGGTGAGCAATTCTCCTTTTCACACGTTCCCATCATTGAAGTTAAGGTCATGGTAGGAATTTCACTACTACCTGAGAACAGAGAAAGTGTAATATGACATAGTGGCCTATATTCAAATGAAAAAAATATAAACGACACAGTTAAAAAATAAGATAAATAAAAGCTACCACCACTACTAGAACTTGGCACCTGACTATGTTGCTGAAGTCTATAGTGCGTCCGTTTGGAACTCTGAACATATTTTGCCTATTGAAGCAATTTTATAAATAGAGAACAGGTTCATTGGCCAACCCACTAAAAGCCTTTAGTGGCTGAGATAAAGTATTAATAATACTGGAGACCTTAACCACCATGGATAACAGTGTTTCTCTAGTCAAATGCATTCAGGGTCTGATTTGGGATGCCAGGAACGTATATTCCCCAATGCAGCTGGTACATCCTGTACTCAAAGACATTGGTCTTTACACCTGAGGTAGAGATGATAGATGGTGCTTGTTCTAACAGCAAGGAATTGAGTTCCCGGGAATGATGACATGGAATATGGCCGGGAAGCAAGAAACTTTAGATAAATCCCCATTCAGAGACTTCCTTTTCTCCCATCGACCAAGGGAGCCCATCTGCTGGACGACTCTAGCTAACTCTCTGGTCCTGAATGAAAAGGGAGATGGCAATGGTTTCCTCCACATGCATGAAGCCAAGTTTTACAAGACTTCCTTTTTCCTTTAAGTTAGGAACTCACACAGAGTGTGTTCATTTTTAAGTGCAAAGAGCTAGAGTTATATTTCAGTACATTCCAGAGAAACTTTCAGAGGCGCAACCTTGATTGCTGGACTTATAAACTAAGATGAGGGTTAAAGTGACAACAGGGGATTCGAGTTAGGAGGGACGTGACAAGGACGTGGGTCACGGCTAGGCTGGCTGGCAACATCCATGTGGAGCAGAGCGGGCCGAGCCTACAGTAAGAAAGGGAGGCCCCAAGGTTTATGACTCTGTCTTTCTTTGCATGTGAAGGAGAGAAGGGTGGGTGCATCCCTGTCAACGCTGACTTGGGTGTGGGCTGGGTGTCAGGAGGCTAGAAAGAGAGAGAAATGGAGTTTCTGCATGAGCCCTGGCAGGCATTCCCTTGCTTAAAGCATAATTACTGAGGCACCATGCTGGGTGCTGAAGGTCAGCAGGCAAAGCCTTAGAGAAGCAACAGCTAATAAGAGAGCCCAGAGAGGTATTTCCATATAACCGAATGGAGGGAAGAGCTGCAGTTAAAGTGCTGCAGTACAGTAGGGACATGATAAAGGAATCCTAGTTCAGGAACAGACACAACAGAAATCCTTTTGGAGAAGGGTCCATCAAAAGACATCAGAGAATTTACACCCAGGAAAGTGAAACAGAGAAAAAACAGACACTTCCAGGTACAACCGTAATAAGCAGCACAAAGCACACAGGGCAGAGTGCCTGTGTTGGCAGCTTTCAAAATTTTAAATCAAGCATCCCACGTGGATGATGAACCAGTGAGAAGAAGGAAACGTTCGCATTCATTGCATAAAGATACCTTTAAAATATGACAAAGAAAAACATTTGTGCCTAGATTCACAAATCAACAATTACTAAATACATTCTGAGCTCAGGAATACATTTCAACCTTAGACTTGCTCTGCACTGCATCACTCAATGGTATCATGCCCCATACCCAGTAGGAACATCAAGGTCAATCTAAATAAGTCACACTGATGGATCTTTTCTGCAAACACTCTATGATTCACTGGTAATTCAGTAAAAGTGGAGTGTGGTTATTATTTATATAATAATATATTTTTCCTTCAAATATTTATACTTTCAAAACTTTGGGAATTACTTGAAGAAGTAGCACTTCTGGAAACACAGTAAAGTCTTGCATGCTGCTAGAACTAAAAACTAATACTGAGGTATGAAATTTAGGAATATTCTCAACTATGATCACTTTCCGTCTGTGGATGTGATGCTTCTATATGGTGCCTTGGAAACTTAAATTTAGTCATTCAATTTCATGATCTCATATTCTGATAAAGGTACTACCATAGCCTTAGCAATTAAGAAGTGTGTTCAAGGCAAGAAAGATGATCATATATAAGGCCCCAAACCGAACAAACTGCCCTGTCATGAAGTCAATTCTGACTCAGAGTGACCTTTTTGGGGGGGTTTCCAAGGCTGTTAAATTTTTACAGGAGTAGATACCTCAACTTTCTCCCACAGCGCAACTGGTGAGTTTGCACTGATGACGGCTGACCTTGCGGTTAGCTGTTCCTCCTTTACCTGTCAGTGTCACGGGGGCTAGGCAGGAAGTGTTACCTCTAAATGTAATGGCTTATGAGGGGAGTCAGTTTGTGGTGTCTGCTCTCTACAACCCACGGGCAATGGAAATCATCAGCAAAGGGTAGAACTACCACGGCCTTATGGAAAAGCAGGAGAAAGGAAAAGAAAGTCAGAAAGGAATTTAAGGAAAAAAATCAACAAAAGGTATGAAAGGGAAAAAAATCATTAGAAAGTGAAATAAGTAAGAAATACATAATAACATAGAACAACAAACAAGCCCAAACACCCCAGAAACCACAGAGTGCCAATGGGTAGTGTTTTACCAGTTACACAACAAAAGTCAAGAGTATACAGAAATGCTGATAGCTAATGCTGGATCCCTTAATTGCAGTATTTTGTGCATTGTGTCTATGTCAGATTTCTTACTACCTAATGGTTGACCAGGGTGTGAGTCCTAGTAGTGTCATGATTACAGAGTTAGTTGCCATCCACATAGTTGGCTGTTCGGAACCACCAGCAGCTGCTCAGGAAGAAGCCTGGGTTGTCTACTCCGGCAAAGGGTGCCAGTCTCAGAAACCCACGGGCGTTGCTACGCCAGCGCTGACTCGATGGCAGTGAGAATGGTTCACACATCAAAGCACTTATCATTTTTTATTATTCAAATATAATGTGACGTTAAACTGTGACTGAACATGCATGGAAAAAGGCTTCTCAATGTATAACAATCCAAGATGTCCTGTGGGCCGATGGGCAGTCAAGGAGCAGAGAAGAAGCTAGAAAATAGTGTCAAAGCTATTCTACACGGAATCTGTTGTCTTCTGGAATGTAGCCAGCGTTGCTGAAGCCTTCTTACTGAGACCAAGCTTAGACGGCATTTCCTGCATTTCTTATGTAAGTATTTCCCTATGCACATTAATAACTAATGTGCAGAATGAGGGTACTTCAAACTCAGGAGTTCTTGGTAGTAAACAAGATCATGTTTCAATGGACTGAAAGAGAGCATTTCTGTGTTCAATGTTTATCTGTAACCCAGTTAACAAGCTAAGCACATGTCATTTCTGCCATTAGAAAAAGCTCATTTAGTGGCTCGAGCAATACCTGTAATAGGAGTTCTATTTTTCAGCCTATCCACTTCCATAGTGAAGTCATCCTTCAGAAACAGAAACCCAATAATGGAAAACAGGTAAACCAGGATGAGAGCAAGGACTGCGGTGAGAACAATGGAGCGACCATTCCGTGTGACGCTTTTTATGACATTGAGGAGGGTCTCTTCTCTGTACACCAAATCAAAGAGCTACAGAAATGAAAGGGGAGACACGAAAAAATATTCAACAGAGCAAAAGGTAGATAAACACAAAGGTAACTACAAATACAAGCCACTCTAGGTTATCTGTGAAGAAACAATTGTTTACATTGCAGCTAGAGAATGAACCCGACACACA
>NW_022103918.1:13367952-13370016 GCF_000313985.2 Echinops telfairi
CCCTCACCCTAGCACGGGGACGTCAACACCAAGAATAACTTTAACTCCTTAATTGCTCGGTTGAGAGCTGTATGATAAGGAGCCTGGTGGGCAAGGTATTTCACTGCTAACTGCCAGATGGGTGGTTCAAATTTACCAGCCATACCACAGGAGAAATATGGGGCTACCTGTCGCTGTAAAGATTAAGGGGGGGAAAGCCTTGGAAACCCTTTGTCTGGTCTCAATGAATTGGAACTGATTCAAGTATACCGGGTTTGTCTTTTTGGGGGGTGGGTGGAGTGGGTAGGGAGTGTTATGGCTCAATACTATAGTATAAAGGTGAAAGTAAGTACAGGTATTATTGAAAGCAGGTAAAAACATAAATTGACCTTAACTTGAAATGAATTATAAATACCCATATGAAAATTAATAGCACCTTTTAATTACAATTGGAATACTTGGGGTTTGTCTCCTGCAACCTGCGGGCAGGGATGAGAATGTCTGAAGAGGCTAAAACAACTAGGTGCCCCTGTGATGCACGCCTCTGGCACCACCAGGCAGTGTTCTCTGTTTCTCTGTGCACCGCGTGCCAGGTGGCCGCTTTTCCATTTTGCTGCAGTGTTGTACATAATTGCTGCATATATATTAATTTGTCAAATTCATCTTCAGAAATGCATAAAACACTGAAATAAAAAGTATGCTTAACCATTTTGTTATCTGTGTCTTGGAAGAAGCAACAACCTTTAGAAATGAAGTGGTTTTCTTCAGAACAGACAAATTCACAAATGCAAATTCAGCCTTCATATGTTGGTTTAACTTAAGCATTTAATTGTTGTAAATGAGATTTTTCTTCACCTCTAAAGAAAACATCTGGTAAGGTGTTAGCGCTGGGGAATGTTTATAGCTTTCAGAAACCTCGAGCATGCTTGGTAAAAATACATATTCCTGTGTCCCATGAAATCAGAGTTTTATGATGCAAAATGGGTTGACATTGGACAGGTTGATAGTTGCTTCTATTTATTTCTAAGAGAAAAATCTAGGGCATGTTTCTATCATAGATCAAGGGTGGATACCACAAGGGAACACCATGGTGAAGTCATATTAAAATATGTGCTAGAATAGGAAAGTATTATTCAAATAATTTAAATGCCATTTTTAGTATTATGTATTTTACAATATCCTTCTTGTAATCCAACATCCAAATGGGCTATCTAACCAGCCCAATGTTAAAAAAATAGCATTAGTATTATAAGATTTGAGAGATTGAAGATCAGAAGGCAATAAAACTAGCAAATTGTGTTTATACATCATTTCACATGTTTTCATATCATGTCTTTAGTGGCTTTTGATATTACTCGTGTTCCTTACTCCTTGCTTCTAGAGCTCACAGACAGGAAGTTTAAGGAGGCTGACGGATACAAACATGACTCAACATTATATACCACCATCGGTCTATGAGGTGCACATCACAGGACTTTACGTATCACAGGCAGGTAAAAGAACCGGATTCTGTCTGGTGAGTCAGGACACAAGGAGGCTATATTTGGATCCTTAGAATCAGAGGTGGGAGAGGGGACAAATCTACTTTGGATTGCTGGATAATTTTGCATCAAAATATAACAGACAATATACTGAGGCAATCTTGGGTGATGAGGATCAATGAAAAGCCAGCCTCTCTGCCGTCTTCCCACAGGGAGTGTGCTCAGTAACAGAGCACCAACAGGGAGTGAGCCTACATGACCCAAGACAGCCAGGTCATGTTCCACTTGTTTCCATCACTCATGGTAACAGGTAGCACTCCCCATATCATGTCAACTATGGGCTGGAGATACAAATAAACTGTTCCTATGGTGTCGTGTAGCTAACATGTTTCAAAACATTACCACAGTGATTTCTCTACTGGCTGATGGTTATAGCCCAGCATGTGTGTGTGTGTGTGTGTTTGTGTGTGTGTGTGTGTGTTCGTGCATGCATGCAGGAAAATTAGTAACCAGACCCCTAAAATATAAAACACCTATTTGATAAGATATACATGCACATATATGTATAGTTAGGAGCTCTGGTGGTACCATGGGTTGGGCATTA
>NW_022103918.1:13370798-13385415 GCF_000313985.2 Echinops telfairi
GGCGCGGTACTCACCAGGAAGCTGTAGAAGAACTCGTGGACGAAGAGGCCCAGCATGCAGACCAGGACGTACGCCACGTGGTAGAGAAAGGCCACATCCAGGATGACTGCGCGGTACCCTCGGGTGAACGTGCCGCGGTTTCCCACAAAACTCACCAGAAACACGATTTTATTACAGAGCTGCCGGGAGGAAGAGGGGAGGTTACTGCCTGGTTTAGGATGAAGCACACAGAAAGAGCCGGACATTGACAACGCCTATTATCACCACGGCTGTCACGTTCTTTCATGATTGCTCATCTTGTCATTTTTCAGCAGTGCCGACAAAGATGCATGTGGACACGAAGCCCGAGAACGCTGTATTCTTTGCAGTTCCCGGAAAGTGAGGAGAAGGATGAAAAGCGAGCTCTGGCAGCAACCAGGACAACCTGAGCCTAAACTGTGCTCCGCCTCACTGCTGCATGACCGAAGTCAAATGACTGCATCTCCGCCAGCTACACTTGGTTCTTCTGAAACCCTAGAACAAAACCATTCCCTAAGCACTCATCGGACTCTTCGGAGGATCACCTGGCAGAAGGCACAAAAAGCCCTGAAGATGACTCTGTAAATTTGTTATTTTTATTATTTTTTCCAATGAAAAGCAATACAATCAATACTTTGAAAATATAACAACAACAACAACAATAACAAAATTCTGGTAACTTTCCAAGATCTCTCCTTGATTTTCCACCATCCACCCACCGGAATTTTTTTGGCTATTACCATAAGCAAATTATTTAGTATTTAATTTACTTTATATATATAGAAAATATAAATCTGCTCATGTGTATAGAATAAAATATAATGTGTACATATATTCTAAGCTCTACACGTGGTAATTACCAGTAAGTACTTTTCAGTGGTTATTATATGCTTCTGGTCATGCAGGCTATAGTCAAACAATATTTAAAATTATCTTTTATGGCATAATTTTGAAATGTAGAAAATGTATACTGATACTCATTGACAAAAGCAATGATTTATACCATGATTTCCAAAGAACAACATTCTCATAAACACTGAGCCATCTAATTGATTCTAGAATCATTGCACTAATTGCCAACTAAAGAGAAAACAGTAATTTTTGTTCATTAGTCACCAAGGGAAGAATTACCGTTTTGAAGAAGAAAAGAATGGCCGATTCCAAGATTCCATTGTCCGTCCTAAAGAGACCCTTGAGTTCTTTATATGATGTAATGACTCCATATTTGGCTTCACACGTCTAAAACTATTTGAGGGGTGTTGTTTTTAGAAACATTGTTGATTTTTTCCAATATTTATTAAGCAAATTGCCTTATGGGATCATTTGAAATAATGTAAAAAGATGCCCAACCCTTTGGGACACAAGTGGAATTTGAGAAGTTGATATATCTTTCCCTGAAACTTTCCGAGGGCCCAAGTAAATTCTGATGAAAGGAGAAGTTGATAATTGTTGCATGTTGTGAACACGGCCGATTCAAATCAGCAACAGGGAAACTCCAAGTTCAACTTTTATCAAATTTTGCTCAAGCTGCTCAGCTATCTTGTCAATGCTCAATGCTATTTTTACTTCTTTCATCATCTTGTTAACAACTTGAATAAAGTCAAACAGCAAAGATCTCACTCCAGTAGTTAGTGTTCTATCATTGCCTGCTGATGCTATTATTAAACACAGTTGTATAATGAATGTCCTTATATTTACTCTCCAAGAGTAGGTTTGATGTCTTAAGAAATTATTATTGAAAAACAGGAAACATATCTAAGGCGCACAATGAGTTATATTTGACAAAAAAAAACAACACCCTAATAAAATTGATGAAAAAGAGACTGTCTGGGTGAGGTAACATTCACCAGTCGATTCTGTAAATTTTCAGTCACTATTATTTAAGTGCACTTTATTTATTTAGACTTATCCACTATGAAATTCAAAAATGAAGTTCTATAAAAATGAAGCTCAAAATTGGGTTCATGTCTTTTGAATATGAATTAAATGTTTAAGATAAATTGTTTATACACTTATTCCTGCTCCTATAGTTCCCCAAACTGAATCACAAAAAATATGTGGGAAAACCATTTATAAATCCTGTCCTGTAAGAAAAATAATGCGCTGAATTCAAGTTCTCAAAAAGAATGAAACATTTCAGTTCTCAAATAATTCAAAAACATGGATAACATTTCTATGTCATTTTTATAAGAAAATGTATAGATTTGCCGTATTTCAATATTTGGTGGCTGTTTCTCAAACCTTGGTCTACAGCTTGATAGGACTGTCTCTGCTTTCTTGACAGGCTGAAAGGAAGTGATGTAGTCTACGATTATGGTGGCCCTCATTTTCACTGCTCTTGGTTTTGAAGCATTCATACCAAACAGGAGAAGTGCAAAAACTAAATGATTTGGGTAGGAAAGAGGTTGAAACCTGGTTTCTCTTGAGTCAGGACCTCAAAATTTACAAATTGTTTTATGTAGCATTTTCCATACAAACTGGCAATTATCTGTGCCAAGAATGATGTTGCAAAAAATGACTCCCTTTTTAATATTTTTCATTTCATAGCTTATTTGTGCTAAGAAGCCTTGGGGAACAATGGTTAAGTGCTCCAGTGCTAGCAAGGGTTGGCAATTCAAACCCGCCCAGTGGTTCTGCGGGAGAAAGTCCCAGTGACCCACTTCCACTAAGGTTACAGCTAAGAAAATCCTGTGAGATGGTTTTATTCTGTCACACAGGGTTGCTAAGAGTTGGCAATGAGTTTGATGGCACACAAAAAGGAAAACACCAACCAGTCTTTATCTGTCGATAATAGTATGTAGCCAATCAGAGCTCACATGGAAAAGTGTGGGCAGCACTTTGGGACTCTGTGTGAGCAACAACATGGGAACTGAGCTGGACCTCCAAGGGTACCACAGTTACACCCTCGTTTGCTAAATGAAGGATCAATCCTTTTAATCGGTGGTTTGAGTCCACCAGCCACTCCACCAGAGGAAAATGTGGCAGTTTGCTTCCATAAATAGTAGGCTTGTAAACCCTAGAGGGGCACTTCTACTTTGTCTTATAGGGTTAATATTAGTTAGAATCAACTGAACAGCAGTTAGGTTAACAATATAATCATCTGACACGATACCCTAGACAATCTCCATAGAATTAAACGCCAATTTATAAAATCCCATAAGACAGAATAGAACTGTTCCAAAAGGCTGAAAGCTTTACAGGGGTCTCCTGGTGGTACAGTGCTTAAAGTGCTGAGCTGCTAAACAAAGGTTGACAATTAAAACTCATCCACACTGCAAGGGAAAAAAAGTGTGGCAGTCTGCTTCATGAAGATTTGCAGTCTTGGAAACCCAATCATACCATATCTTTCTACTAGGCTGGTGGGTTTCAGTCAATCTTTTGAATCATTGACCTATCATTTAGCAGCCACATGCTTAACCAATGCATACCAAGACTCCTCTGGGGACTGAACAAATAACCACAAAGTCAAAAGATAAATAAAAATCAATATGCATGACCATAACTCTGCCATAGCTTTTCCTTTCTCCACCTATTTTTCAAAATGCCCCTGATATATATATATATTTTGTTGTTGTTGTTGTTGTTGTTGTTGTTGAGATGGTGGAAACAGGGTGAATATCTAGGGAAAATATGGTGGGAAATGGAATCTTCTACGCAACAGATCTAAAAACTAAAGCAAAACTAGAATCTGTTTGCTAACAATATATATATATATATATAAACTTTATTAAAAATCAGATTATGTCTGACTGTCACAGAGAATATACTCTGAGATCTTAAAGGCTTGTCTTAAAACAAGTAGTCAGCACACCACATTGTGTGATCCAAGGATTGTAAATAATAAAATCAAAGACCAGAGGATGGACTGGTATTAGAGCTTTAAACTATGGTGTGGCAGTTACATAATCTTCTGTCAACTTGAGAGAAAGGGTGGAGTCTAGACTGTCAATCAGGTCACAGCCAATGAGACCTCTGTGTGGGCATGGCCTTCTCCTGAGGATTCTGGGAACTCCTGTCTTTCTCTCTGGAGGCGGGAGACATCTACTTGACATTCCTGTTGACAAGCCACATGGAGACACACTGATGGAACTAGAACCCTGGAGCTGGAGGAGCCATGTGCAGAGCCAGGCCAGCACTAAGATGTTTCCACTGCCACTGGATCCATAAGACTTTCCATCCACTGACCTGTGATCTTCCTGCATTCGGCGTCATTGCATGGGTTGTGTGAGTCCAAAGAGTAAATTATAGACTAGTATTGGACATATGGGCTCATATTGGACTTAAGGCTTTGATCTGGACTGGGCTGGGATGTTTTCTTTTTTTGGGGGGGGATGTTTTCTTAATAGACAATTACTCTTTATAGAAAGCTCTTTCTTATATACATACAAGTGTTTATGAATTTGTTTCTCTAGTCACCTCAGACTAACACAATGAGCATCCAATTTGCAGAAGGATATGGATGACAACAAAAGCCCCAAATCCATTTGCAGGGTCCCCAGTTGCATTATGCCTATGGAGATTCTCCTCTGACCACTGACCAAGATGTGACTACGCAAAAAATTTTAAAGCAGTTTCACTTATGTAAATTAATGACTAATTAAAGTTCTGTTTTCATAGATATACTTTATAATTCACTGAGCAGTGCAATATAATGGACGTACTGCGTTGGGAGGTGGGCAATCTGGTTCCAGTCTTGGCTTTGCTACTGATTACCCAAGTTACTTTGGTCAATTCTCCTGATCTCTGTAGGGCCCTGTTTCTTCACTTACAAATGATGTGTCTAGAAGTAAATAATCCTAAAGATGCCCCACATCCATAGAATTCTGTGTAATGTCCTTCAAATTTAATACTGAAGTGATCATGGAGATGTATCACTGTGCCTCCCTCTTTTCAGCATTGGGTTGGCCTTTTCTGCGGCTGGGTTCCTGATTCTGAATTCTATGCTCATTTCACACTGTTCCAATGGGAAAACCTGACCTATTTTCCAGAAGTAAAATGCAGGAAAAAATATAAGTAAATATATAAAGGCTCCTTGTCTACTTATTTATTGAAACATAAAATTAAATTTATTATGTTGAATTGCATTTTAGATGCATTACCAAATTTCTAGCAACCACGTAAAATCACCTTCTTACTAAAACTGAGGTATCTTGACTTAAAAAGTCTCCATTTTAATAACATTAAAATAAGTAATTTAGGTTCTAAGGTTAGTGTGCCGTGTGAGTGTGAAATTTGCATGTACTGAAAATTGCCCTGGAAATCTTTTAAATTATCTACAAAACAGTACTGTAAAATGAGTGGTGTAACTATTTCCCACTATTCAATGCATGCTATTTTCCTCCGGAGTTGGAGCAGTTTCCTGTTTCTGCAAATGAATGCCAGATGTAGTGAAAAGTACATAAGTAGATAAAACAGTGTGTGTGTGAAAGAGAGAGAGAGAGAGAGAGAATATGAATGTTTCAGCTTATACGAAGGGGTTTCATCAAATTGATTGGAAAACTCCATTACTTTTAATTCCATTTCTTCGTCAACTTTTTGAAGTCCACTTGTATAATTGAATGCATATATGTTAAGTGAACATATGGAGGTTCTCAACCCTATAGCTTAGCAGTAACAGACTTGTCACCCCTCAAAAATATCCATAATTAAGTAAGGAATGACATGACACTCTTGAATTTAAAAGCAGTAGTTTGTTTTTCATAAACAAACTATCCACTAAATTGCATTGTTTTCCTTTCTTCAAAATTGTGAGGCCAAGTTCAAGCATAAGGAAATATTTCCACATCACAAGCGCTGAGAAAACAAATGACTTACATATTACTGGGCACCGTCAAAAAAAGAAAAATACATTTTAGTTCAGAAGAAAAAATTTTAAACCTTTCATAGGTATACGCTTAATTATTAATGTATTATAGCCAAATATCTAGCATCTAAATAGCAAAAAAGAACGGAATGGTAAAGCAAAGTATATAACATCCATATGATTGGAAATATTGCACATTTACTCAAAGAGGCTCTCAAATCATTGTAATTACATTGGAAAGTATTAAATTATACCTAAAATATAACATGTATGTTGATATGTGACAGAGTAAGATATTAGTCTTAATTACTAATAACCAATAACGCAGTGTTGAGAGTGGAAAGAATAATGTCCTAGGTTATAAAATGTGCTTCATGAGAGAAAAATAACCCTTTCATTCTTTAAACATCTAGAATATTGAGACAACCTGTGCCAAAAGTAGTGAAGTCAGCTGCAATCCAGGCAAAACTTAGGTTTTTAGAAACAATAAAGATAATAACCAATTAAGTTTCCTAATAAGTAGGAACCAGTAAAATAAGTGCTTAGAAAACAGTCTAAAAGACTAATTTTCTTCCATTTGACTCCTTTCTAGTTTTGCTTAACACTCTCAAAGACACTGAAACAACTCACTGTGAACCCAAGTATTCATGCCATTATGGTCAAGATAGCAATGGTTTGCAATGAAATAGTTTTCATGTAGCAGATTCTTGGTAAATGGTAAGTAATTGGAACTGTTGGGTGAGCACTGGTCTGCTACTCTCTAGGTTGGCAGTTCAAACCCACCAGCCTCTCCACGAGAAGACGAGGCGTTCGGCTCCTGTAGAGATGGATAGCCCTAGAGGGCCCACCTACACTCACTCTGACTCAGACTGACCCAGTGCAACAGCACTGAGGAATGATTATGAGTGTTGTTGTCACTATTATTGCTCTGTTTAAGACTTCCACCCCCATCTGAACTTGTCTACTCAACATCAGACCAGGCTTTAGTATCTTCATTTCCCTGAAAAGAATACAATTCAGAGGCTCATGATTTGCTGAAGATCTGACATTCTGATTCTTATTAAGCTTAAACTATAAAGTATAATTCTTTGTCCTGTTTCTGATAACTATAATTTAATACTCATGCCTTCATCTGTTACCAAGTATCAACTTTTAAGAATAAATTAAATTTACACATATATAATACATATATAATTATTATATGAATCACTCTAAACTCTAAGGTACAGAACAAGATAGATACATGCTTTCATTTGCTATGTCTTCCTTTTTCTGTCTCCTGGAAAATGCTAAACCAGACATAATTTTTTAAAGTAAGCTTCTATATTAAAAGTAAAGATTATCTGTTATTTTTAAAATGAATCCATCAACATCAAACCGTAAGTGACCACTTTTCTATTAATATCAATGATATCAAATTTAGAATTATTCTATAAAATTTGTGCTAAATCTAGCATACATTTGGTCAAAATCCCTAGACTAGCTAACCATAACGTATGCTGAGGGCTATGCAAACAGACACTTTATACTGTGAAAGGTGATTAGAGTACCAACAGGTTGGTACGTGGGAGTCATGGTGGCACAGTGTGTTCAGCCTTGGGCTGATCACCAAAAGGGGGCAGTTTGAGCCGACCAGCTGCTGCAACAGAGAAAAAACGAGGCAGAGTGCTTCCATAAAGATTCCGCCTCGGGAACCCCATGGAGCAGTCTCTTCTGCCCCATGGGGCCATTCTGAGCCTGAAGGCACTTGATGACAGTGACCTTTTAGACGTTCACATGGCGAACGAAACAGAGACTTTTCCATGTGCATTTCTTCTCATGGAGAAATGGAAGTATAAGACTCGCCTCATGGAAACCACAAAGATAACTTCTTATGCTGCAGCTATCCTCCCCCAAAGCACCCTGGTGGAACAACAGTGTCAAGCCTGACTGCTAACTGGAAGGCTGGCTATTTGTACATAACCAGCAGCTCCGCTGGAGAAGGACTGGGTGGTTGGCTTCCATAAGGAAGAAAACCTAGGAAACCCTGTGGGGCAGCTCTGCTCTGTCACGTGGGATCGCTGAGTCAGCCATGGACTAGGGCACCCAACAGCAGGCAGTCCCCCCAAATTATGCAGAAGAACCAGCTCTTCATTCTGTCTCACATGAGGGATAACATTTTTTACAAAATAACCGAACATCTTGGTTTTCACAATAGACAGCTGAATGCTATTCTTTATCTCCTTACATATTCTTGGTCCAGGGACAAATGAAATGCAAATTGGTGCGTCTGGGACATAAGCTTCTGGAACACAACCTCTAACTCTTGATATTCGCAGTGTCTATTATGTAACAGGAGCCTGGGAAATGTCTGTGAGTCTTGGCCCAGCTCCACATATTGTTCTATTTCTCAAACTTGGGTTTTCTTGTTCTGATTAATGTCTTATTGAGATCCATTTGCCAGTTATAGTATTTGCTTTTTCAAATAATTTAGGTCAATATTCAATGTAACAGTAAAAAGAGGTCAAAAACACTAGCATAACTTTAGACGTTAGATAAATTCAGGTTCTCCAAATTGCTTCCTTGGCAATGCTACAAAATTAGATTGTTTCCAAAACGTCAAAATGTAAGTTCAGTTTATGTTAACACTTTTTAGGTATTAAAGTACAAAAATTAAAGTGTGAGGTATTGAAGCACATATGGAGAATGAGAATACCATGACACCAATATGAATGTGAAGCTCTCTGCCTGCAAAAAAATCCATAATTTCTAGCTAGACCTCTTTGTAGGTACAGTACACGTTCTTAGTTAACAATCACTGAGGAACAATTGGTGATTTGGCTGCCTGAGTGTTCTACTTCACTCAGTCACTGCCATTGAGGCCATGCTGACTCACGGTGATCCTATAGGACAGGTTAGAGCTGCCCGTGTGGGTTTCTGAGGCTGTCATTCTATGGGAGTAGAAAGTCCCATCAAATCAATGCTGATCCTTGTGGGTTTCAGAGCTGTAACTGTTTATGGGAGTAGAAAGCCCAGTCTTTCTTCTTCTGAGCTGCTGGTGGTTTTGAACTGCCAACCATGCAGATTGCAGCCCAAAGCATAACCACTTCACCACTGGGCTCCATGGGAGTAGAAAGCCCTGTAACTTTATGGGAGTAGAAAGCTGGTGCTTTCACACTGTTGACCTTGCAGTCAGCAGCCCAACACATAACCACTATACCACCAAAGCTCCTTTCTATTAACCAGGAGCTGTCCCACAGATCTTATGCCATGTTTAAGAATGAAAATGTAAGACAGAGTGCAAAAAGCATGGAATGGGCCATGTCAGCTCAATTTTATCATTTTAAAAAGTTTGGTAAACTACTGCACTTATGTACTATCAATAAACATGTGCCACTCAGTTTATGTCCAGGCAATGCAAATGTGTAAAAATATAATAAGGATAATCATGCACTTACCCATTCATTTATTTGCAAAATATTCTATTATATTTCAGACATTGAATTATCAATTATTATCCATAGTAATTGTATGAAGGGGCTTCAAAAACTTGGAGTAAAATTTCATTATCTTTTAAAACCATTTTCCACAAACGTTTTGAAACCCTTTCTTATGTGCTACAGGAGAAAATCATTTGTATACAGATACTAGAGTATCAAATAGTGCTAGAAACCCAATAGAAGGTATAGAAAAAGACAAGTATTCAGCAGACTTTTCATAATTATTTGATTACCTGGCTATTTGTGCATTAACTAGCATTATCATTTAGCTTCCCTTACAGCTTTTCCAAATAGAGAGCTGTTTAGTTAATTCCTTAACATTTTTGTCTCTTGGGTACAATTATTTCTATAAATATTGATCTCATTAATTGAAATTGTCCCTGGTCTACATAGCCTAAATTTACCTAAATTCCAGTTTCAAAATGTGCTCTTTTAGTCTGGTATTTTAAATTTGATAAAACCAAAAAACTAGACAAAAACAAATCTCATCTGTGCCTTTTGTCAGTTCAGAGATTTTGTTCACATAGTTCCTCAAATGACAATTATTTTTCTTAAGTCGGTTGATAAAGGATATTTCCCCCTAAAATTCCACTGAGCAGAGCCCCCTCTTTCCGGGGTGATGCAGAAGCCAAGTGAGGATGCTAACAGTGGCTCAGGGTCACTGTGTGTCGATCGTTGTAGGTAAAGGGCGCAGAAGGCATTCACATTTCATTGGGTTAAATGGACTGAACTGACTGAAGAACTACGCCACGCCCCAAAGCAACCCTCTTTACCAAATCAAATTTCCACTTGTCTTTTTTCAAAATAAAGGCTATAAAAATGAAATCCTGATTCATTTAGATTTACAATAACGTGGAACATACTGCATAATGAACACAGAATAATGATGGCCATTTACACTTAATATGCTTTAAATTCATAACAGTACAAAACAAGTACTTACATTAGCTGCACCAAGAAGTATTAAAGTAGGCCCCAGACCTATCGTATATATTGATCTGAGCATTACTGACACAAGAAATGGTCGAATCCCCACGGGTTTGGAGAAGAAAAACAGCATGGATGTGCAGACCGCCACTGCTATCCACAGAAGAACTGAGAACAATGGAGAAAGTGTACCTGCAAGAGGTGGAAGAATTTTGTTTGTTATTGAGAACAAAACTAGAAAATGTTAAGATATTTGCTGCTCTGTCTTCTAAAATACAACGAGTCAAGCCGGAGTACAATGAATTCAAGATGACCTGCTCTGCCCTTCATATTTAGAGGCAATTTCTTTGAACACATTCTTCATGATTCCATTTCCAGAAAACATGCACTAATTGCAGGCTGCTTAGAATTCACTGGTGAATGCTTCTCCCAGGAAGTCTGGAGGCTGCTCATCCTTCCCACGGGGAGCAATTTGCTAAGTACTGTTGACAGACATGCCTCGCTTGGGAGCCTTACATTTATGATTAATGGCCATTAAATGTACAACAAAATCATGCATTTTCCCGTTCCTTCTCCTGTTTTATAATGACCATGTTTCTATATTATACATTCCTTTGAAGAGTACAGAAGGCTTTAACACAAGCCCTTGTTACAAGCTTTAACTCAAAACACACATGCTTATATATAGTGAACGCCTATGAAAGCTACAACCTGTGTAAGGTGGAAACTTTCTGAGAAGGAACCTGCTAATATCTTCCAGTAAAACAAGTGATTTGAAAAAAAAAAAATAGTATGGCTGCACCTGTTAGAACTTGCAAAACCAGGAAAACCCCACCTGTCCCACGAGTTCTGGCTTTCAGAGCCTTTGCCGTGTACAGATGCATGTTCGTGAGAGACTGTGTGCGCGAAAACCAACTCCGGTTCTGAGAACTAGACTACTGATGTGCTGAATCATTAGAAAACAAAAATCCCAAAGGTCTTCAAATGAACTCCATTAGAGATAGTCTCAAAGGAGGCTAAAATATGAATCTCCCAATTAAAAAGTCCAATTCACTAAAGTGTGCAAAGACATGTGGATTCAAGGAAGCCCCTTCTGAAAGTTACGGGGTGCTGCATGTGCAGAAGGAAATTCGAGGGCAGTGCAGTAGGCTCGGATCAGCCTACCCAACCCCCTGTCTAGAGCCGACTGTCGGAGCGGAAACCACAACGTGGGGCCCTTCCAATACTTGCTCTGGCAAATATTCCAAGATTGTTCTTATCTCTTTTGGCCACACCTCTCTTGATTATTTCTGAACTGCACTTCTGAATGCAAAACATCGCAGGGACTTGCACGTGCAGAGCCTGTGTTAACATGGGGTTATCCAGACTCCATAAACGAATTCTATAAAAGCCCTCCGTTCACAGCAACTATGAATAGCTCTCAAAAGGAGGTAGGAAAAATTGTCAGGCTTAAAAAAAAAGGTGAACAGCATTAGCTTAGACATGTTTATGTTTGCAATGTGTGCTCATATTTTTTTCTTTCAGCAGATGTTGATGAAATGAGATTGGGAAGAAAATTTGTGGATCTTATAAGATTGCTCTGGGGATGGGTTAAAAAAGGAATAAGTCTCTCTGAAAATTGCCTTCAATCCCTGCCCTCTGATAATATTAACATGATGTGTACCCAACTCGTGTTTGTAATGATGTAAACACTCAGGTCTGCAAATAGCCTGATCACTATCTTGACTTCAAGGATCTCAAAAAGCCCGAAGCAAGATAATACCTTTAGCGCCCCCCCCCCCTATTATTGGGGTTCCATCAGAATCGATAAAGGGTGCTAGACGGGAAAGGAACAGCTGCTTACCTACGTCAGTGCCTGGCATGCAGTAACAAAAAAATACTTGTTGATGAGCTAAAAGATGTTCTGCAAGCTTGTTTTGATCAAGAAAATAAGTCCTCATTTATAATCCCCTCAAGTTGTGGAGCTTCATTCTTAAAACTATCACAACTGCCAATATCTTTAGACTTTTCGCCAGTATGTGACTCTTCAGCATAATTCAAAGGTGACGTCATAGCCCGAGCTTTGGCCCCAATAGACAGTCACACTCTGCATCATAATAAATACCCAATAAGCTAATCAAATCTTGTCTACTCTTTCCTGGACAGCATCTGGATTGCTTGTTTCCTCTTCATTAAATAAAAATGGCAAGCCATGCTCTCATCCATAAAAAGAACTCATGAAGTGTCCAGCAGAGAGCCTGGTTCATAGCAAACCCCAAACAAAGCACTGCCATCAGGTTTATTCTGACACAGTGACCCGACAGAGGGTTTCCCAGACAATCGGTCTTCACAAGAGTAGACTGCCTCATCCTTCTCCGCAAAAGCTACTGATGGATCTGAACCCCTTATGATTAGCAGCCCAACACATAGCCCCCAGTGCCACTAGGGTACACGATGATATTAAATAAGTGTCTGTTGAATGAATAAACAAAAGTAATCTAAAAGCATTATTGACTGTGAAGTTTGTAATTAGCTTTAATAACAGGAGTCATATTGATTTCTACCTGAAGATTTGATTGTCAAAAGAAAAAAATACATAGAAATCTCTTTTACAAACACTAGAGAAGATAGTGCAGAATATCAGAGCCAAATTTTACATCTATTCTGCAATATCTTTATCAATTTTAGATAGTAAGCAAGTATTCTTTTTATAAGGAAAACTTTTTTTTAAATTAATAAATGACTTTATTCCGGGCTCTTAGTAACAATCCATACATCAATTGTATCAAGCACATTTGTACATATGTTGCCATCATCATTTTCAAAATCAAAACCCTTTTTAAAGAATTGATTCTATACTTTAAAATTTTTAGGTGTTAAGAAGTTTGTCCTTCATTAAAAAAAAATCATACAGTAAAACTAGACAACAATTCATATAATGAAGCTTCTCTCTAACCTCATACTGATCTGCTTATAGTTTTCCGTACAGAATACGCTTCTTTCTTATCTACCCACTTCTCTTGATGCCTTTCGCTTCCATCTGGCCTCACAAGATGGACGGACACAGTGGCTGCGACAACAGACTCGAGCGTGGCACACGTGCGGGTGGTGCAGGACCAGGCAGCGCTTCACGCTGTTGTCCACCGGTTGACTTTGAGTAGGAACTGACTACACCACCGAACAACAACTGCCTCCTAAAATGGTCCCATTATCTCTAGGCAGCCAGACTAAAATAGGCATCCATGAACAAATCGTGGACTGTCTTTACCCATGTGTTGGTACCTTGATCAAACTGTGAACGTCTAGAGACAAGGACCACTTTACTAATATTAGTATACCGAGAGACAGTCACAGTGCCTGGTACATAGCAACCATCTCTCTCAATAGTTACTATCATGTTGGATAAATTAAAATCACCTTGAAGAATTTGTTTTCTTTAAGATAAAGCAGTGATGGAAAAAAGAATCCCTGAACAAAAATCATGATATCTACTGAATTTATAAGAAATGTATATAGGCCAGTAGGAGCCCTGGTGGCTTATGGGTCCTCACTGGGCTGCTAACCAACAGGTAAGTAGTTCGAAGCCACTAGCTGCTCCATGGAGGGAAAGACGAGGCTACTTACTCCCAGAAAGAGATACAGCGTCGGAACCCCTGGGGGCAGTTCTACCCTGTGCTATCGGGTTGCTGTGAGTCAGAATAAACTAGACGGCAGTGAGTCTGTTCTTTTGAGAGTTGTATCAGAAAACCTTATGAATTTGTATATATATATGATTTACCTAGTAATTAGAGCAGAGACCTCAGATATAATTAAATTTTATATCACTAGGTAAATTGTCTCTAAAATTACTGGTAAATCTACCTATTTTCACATCCTTCTTCATAAATAAGATGAAGGTGGTCCAGTGCAACGTGCCTGGCCATTAGTTTGAGTCCACTGCCACGGCTACCATATCAACCCCTCTCGTGGACAGGATGTCCCATTCTAGCAACTAGTCTTTCCTGACCACATCACCAAGGCAAGCCACATAAAGTTTTGCCATTCTTGTTTCTAAGGCACATTCTGGATGCATTTCTTGTAAGACAGATTTGTTCATTCTTTGGCAGGCCTTAGTAGACTTAATATTCTCCTAAAGCACCACAGTTCGGGGCCATCAGTTCTTCTCTGCCTTGCTGTGCAACTCTCCAACTTTCACCTGCGTGTGAGGGACGGACCAGCTCACAGCTGCAGTCAGACACATAGGAGTCACCACAGTGGCAGCCTTGCTGTTTTAAACCTTGACAAGGTCTTCGCAGCAGCTGTGCCCAACACAATACATATTTCAAGTTCTTGATGGATGCTGATTTTTGTTTCAAGTAGAATGAAATAGTTAACACCTGAATTCTTTCTCTATGTATCATGATGAATTTTT
>NW_022103918.1:13386205-13387597 GCF_000313985.2 Echinops telfairi
GTGCTGGTAAGGGATATTATGGAATGGGACTCAGGGAAAATTATGTCCTCTATGAAGGGGAAATGATCTCTGTATGCTTCTGATCCAACCATTCATTTAGGAAGGTTCTGGATTGAAGATAAAAGGGATAATTTTCTGCTCTGAGATCTGTTGCTTGCTGGGCCTCCATCTCATTACATGGTAAGTATTGGCATTAGGCAATTTCCAGAACTCTGCATCTCTGAGACTTCTGTTAACCAAGACTCTGCAGGTTAATCTCAGGCATTCTATGTGCAGATGCTACTAATTTGTTTTCTCTTGCTGAATTTCTTTCCTCACAAGGGTGAGGAATTTCTTTCCTCACATTCTTCCCTGTCAAGAAGTATATCTCCACTAACTCAGACCAAACACAACGAAGAGAGAGCTGATCCACCTCCCTGTGTATTTGCAACTTTCACATCATGGGTGGTCAAATATTTGCTACAATTTCTACTGCTATTTAACACATGCACCCACTTAAATGGCAAATATTCTTCTTTCATTATTGACATGTCTTCCAAAAATATCCATGAGGACTTAGACGACAACTGAAAATTCAAGCTTTTCACGTCTCTGTTAGCTATGAAAGAGCTACAGATTAAATAATTTCTACTGGACTCCCACTTCCCTTTCTTCTGACCCCTACTTCATTTGAAATAGAGCTAAATATATGTTGCTTTCACCATACCAAGCCTCATTAGTAGCCCTCCTTTACTGTATTAATTTCACCCAGTACCAACACATAGGGTCATATATAGGGTTGCTAGGGGCCAGAACAAACTCTATAGCACCCAACAACAACAACAATAAACAAACACAACTACTAAACTTTCTCAATATTTACCTAGTACTTACATTTAATAATACATTCTAGGTAAACAAACATTATTAAATTTTCACAATAGCTCTATGAATAAATGAATTATAAATGCACTTCATGGGTATTATGTGCTAATTTATCTTATCCTTTTTCAAGGAAATAAGGAAAGCCAAGCCATTCATGTTTTTTCACTCACCGATCCCGAGTCATTTATCTGGTATTTTCCCACATGCCTCAAGCCCATAATATACTTTTCTGTGCACTTTGCTAAAGTGAAAAATAAGAGAATTTCCACAGTCCCATCTGTACCCTGTTTTTCCCATTGCACTTAAAATGGGATGATTTTTCTAGTTCTTTGTTTCTGTAAAAACTCTCATATTATTACTTTAATAAAATTAACTTTATGGCAAATATCCTTTATTTCTTTACTATGATAGAGTTGCCTTATGTATTTTTTAAGTTGAAATTTTAAAAGTTTACTTTTCTACTTATTATCTCTGATACAGTGTTACAAAATCAGGAGGTTTTTGGATTACACATATGTTCAGTATAGA
>NW_022103918.1:13387697-13413844 GCF_000313985.2 Echinops telfairi
AATTAAAATGAATAATTTGGCATGCAGCCTTCACTTTTTCTGTCATATTGCATAATTAAAATGACATAGTAAAATAAAATGCTTTTGGCAATAATAGTTAGACAATAAGAACAAAATGCTGTTCATCCCTTTATTTGCCAATACATAGTTCTATTAACTCTTCTGTATGAGATGACTTCAAAAGTTTGAAGAAATAAATGGAATGAAATGATAATGAAATTTCCCCACAAACTTTCTGGAGGCCCCGTACATATGAACTTCCAAGACAGCATTTCTATTGACCCTATTTTTCCAGCTTCCTGCTTGGTCAGCTATCATAGTCAGCTTGCCCTTGAACTCTATTTACAATGAACAGAGAAACATCCATTGCCCAAGAATTAAGTCATTCTCATTTTGACATTCTAGATGGGAAATACATCGAGTATTATTTTTAGAACTTTCAAACGCTTCTTCTTTAAAAACCGACAAGCACTTGCCTTCGTCTCCATCATCTCCAAAAGGGTAGAAGAGGGCAACAGCTAAATTGATGAACACGGCCAGGTTGAAGGAGATGCTCCCCCAGAGGGAGATGTGTCTTGAGAACCAGAAGAGGGCAGGGTTATCTAGAAGCAAGCAGCCCAGAAAACAGAAGGGAAAATGACATCTTGACTTCCACACGCAAGCCCTCCAGAAATAATACACACATTTTGGTTAGTTGTAAAAGCATATGTAAGTGAACTTCGATTACGCTTGATTTCAGAAAGCTTATTAAAATAATCAGGCTCACAAGACAGTTTTCCATCTGGTAACCATCCTAGAAGGGAGGGTAATTTTTCAATGCTGAATGTGGTCAGAAAAGGTGGTTCCATAATAATTCTCTCTAATCTCTCCCTAGAGAAGATTAAGAGAAAGATAGCTTAGCCTTTGCCTGAGGCCCCTTTTTTAATGTAGCAGCATAGAGCCTTGCAGAACTGGGTAAAATTGATAAATTGGTCCCATTGCCACACGGCAAAGTGAAGTAGAAGATGACAATCATATACCAGCATTTTCATCTCCCATGAAAAACCATGTGACATGGTCACAGTTGTCTGAAATTCTAAAACTAAATAGCCTGGAAGAAGACGTGTACCGGGAACTAGTGATTTATAGTATTACCTAAATTTTAAACCTTCATGCCTCCTAAGAATTTGCTGGACTTAAAACAGAAGAAGCAAAGGACAGATGCAAGAAGAACTGCCAATAAATGGAAGAGGCCTTGCTGAGCATTTTCAGAAAAGGGATGCTGTGTTTGTCATCAGGAGAGAATTGGCAGGTGTATCCCCTGAACACAGTTTATAGGAACAGAAAACGACTTTTTCCACCTCTCCTAAATAGTTGAACAACTATGTAAGGAATGTCGGTTTGGATGGGAGAGAAACACGTTAGCTGACCCTGGACAGGGTCAGGCCCTGTCTATTCTCCAGCTCTTAATATCTTAATACCAGGAGTAAAATGTTGGATTGAATGGAGCGGGCGAGGCACACCAATGTTCTAGGAGAAATTATCAATGTTTAGATTTCTTTCATGGGAATGGTGACCTTTAATTACAAACTGCACTCCGCCTCAATATATCTTGTTTTCCTTCTCTCTAGAACAGTCGTTCTTGACCTGTGGGTCGCGACTCCTTTGGGGGTCCAACGACCTTTCCCAGGGGTCGCCTGATTCATAACAGTAGCAAAATGACAGTGATAAAGTAGCAACGAAAATAACTTTATGGCTGGGGGGTCACCACCACATGAGGAGCTGAATGAAAGGGTCACGGCATGAGGAAGGCTGAGGACCACTGCTCTAGAATGCGATATTCTCAAACTGGCCTCTGGACCTCAGAGGTATGATTAGAAACATTGAAGGAATGCTCTTCCTTAATAAAATAAATGTAAATGGGTCTTGAATTTCTAGAAAACTAGAAGAATGAAACATTGTCAAACAGAGGTATTCAGAACATATAGCAAATCTGCTTGTGTGGACACCTCTCCAAAAGACAAAAGAGACCCATTCTTTTGATTGCAGCGATGAAAAGACAGCCCTTTCCCGAGAAAACAGACTGAAATGAAATATGTAAACTCTGTTTTCCCACACAAATTTAAGTTTGTGCCAGAGATATAAGTACAGGCCTGCTTCCCTTTACTGCACTTCTCTTGATCACACTTCACAGTTAGTGCACTTTTGACACATGTTAGGTTGGTAGCAACTTGTGTCGAGAAGGTCTATCAGTGCCATTTCTCAACAGTAGCTCCTCGCTCAGGATCTCTGTGACACGACATTTCAAATACGTCATCATGCTGTTGCACACTGAGAACACTGCACCAGAGCACAAACATAGCTTTCAAATGGGAAACTGAAGGGGAAAAAAGTGACTTGCTTTATTGCAATGTTCACTTTTTTTTTTGGCAGTGATCTGGAACCAAACCCACAATATCTCCGAGGGATGCCCGGAATGACGATTCTGTTCATTTTAACTATAAAATTATAATTCTGTTGTATTTTAACCGTAAGTGTACCCCGGTTTTTAATCTGTTTGATTTAAGGAGCTAACGATATGCTCAAAGAAACAATGCGTCTGACAAAAGTTCAACAATCTGCTCGGTCACAGGACCAGGCAGGCAGCGCAGGCTGACTCGGGTATCTGCAGCCAGTCCCCCGACTGTGGCTTCCACTCAGGGCCGACGACGCAGGGACTTCAACCGGCAGCTGTGCCTCCTCTCCTTCACCAGCGGAAACATACAGCTGCAAGCCTGCACTTCATAATATTTACAGATCTGTAGGATCATCACTAAAAGATGATCTAATTAGTCGGCGGTTTCTGTTTTCATTAAGCTGCAGGTGTCTCGGCTCAAGCTGTAGACTGAGCTTACAGTCTTGAGCCTAGCCAGTGATTCCTCTAAAGTCGGGCTGGCAAGGAATTAAAAACAATTTAAGCGATTGTCAACTGCTGTCATGTGTACCGAAGTATCAATTACTCTAGCACTGCGCACAACACTACCCATTTCAGTTCCTGGTCCGCTCTAGTACTTACTCCTGATTTTCCTCTGCCATTTCATCTCATTGTAGAGGTCTTCTGCTTGCTGGAAAAAGTCATTCACCTTGCTCCCCTGTTCATCCCTCTCCGTGGTGTTGAACACACGGCACTTGGACTCCCGAGTGAGGTATTCGCATATGTTAGGCACGGGAAAAACGATTTGCTCCATGGTCCTGTCATGACGAACAATCTGAAAATATTAATTTGTATTTAGTTCAGTTTGAGGGACACAAATTAGCCTATCAGGCTATTTCTTGTTTTCAACTTGTTTATCAGTGAGAGGTTATTAATACAGTGATGGAGAAAATGTGCCAGCTTAAAATAGTGTTTATTGTCCACTTTAATTAATATCATTGGCTCTTTAATTGGAGCCTTGGTGGTGGTCGTGTTACACATGGGGCTGCGATCTGCAAGGTCATCGGTTCAAAACTACCAACCACTCCTTGGGAGGAAGACAGTGCTTTCTATTCCCAGAAACCATTTCAGCCTCAGAAACTCGCAGGCACAATGCTACCTCATCCTAACAGGGTCGCTATGAGTCAGTATTTCCTTGATGGCAGTGCATTTTGTTTTGTCTCTTTAATTAATTAATTTAGGTCTTTTAAATTAAGACCATTATCAGTTTTTGTTGAAGGTGTCAGAATACAACTTGCTCCATAAGGTTTACAATGGCTAATTTTTCAGAGGTGGGTTGCCACATCTTTCTGCCAAGTGCCTTCTGAGAAGGACTCAAACCTTTGGATGACTACTAAGAATGCTAGCTGTTTGTAACAACCAGGGACCCAAATGAATACTATACTTTATCACGAAAAACAAATACCAGGATCTCTCATTTTGCCAAATCAGCATTATACTTTTTCCACTCATTATTATTTTCATGAAAGTATACCAGAAATGAAGAAATTGTTAACTGGAAGTCATCTTCAGTGTACCACTAGAATATCTTAACATGTACCTTGTTCCTAGCTCATTCTTCCTAAACACTCATTATTGGACAGCAAATCATGTATTTAGCATAGTGTACTCTGGGTTCCACAGGGAAAGGTTCTTTAATCATCAAAATGTTTTCTTAATTTTAGTAGGTACCAAACCAAAACACCAAACTCACTGCCGTGGAGTTGATACTGATAGATAGGGACCATGTAGGAAGGGTAAATACGCCGCTGTAGGTTTCTGATGTTGTAACTATATCAAAAAAATAGCACTCTCTCTCTCCCATTGGTAGGTACATCATCAATTAGAATATATACCGATATGTAAAAATTCATTGCTTGATATCTCAGTTATTTCATATCTGTGATGGGTTAAATTTAGACATAACGTAGGCTGCACATGTTTAAGTGGTTCCACTAAACCTCAATAAATCACATCTATTTCACGCAGACATATTTAAATCCCGTGTAAACAAATCTAAGGAATCCGACTGGTCTAATCCAGGGAGTATTTCTATTTCTGCTTGCCGCTGGCTGCTTGGTGGTGGGGATTCGACTAATTCTTGAAAACGCGTCTTAAGGAGAACGACCCTGGAGGGCTTCTTGGAAGCATTCTGCTTCCTGGTAAAGCAGAGAGCTGAACGAGAAACACGAAATGGCAGTAAGCCCCAAACATACAATGAGAATTGCTCTGTACATGATCTTCCTCTCATACCTGGAATATTGGTGCATATTCCAATAGGAGCATGTTCTAAACTAGAAGGAAGGATGAAAAGGTGAGCATGCTTTACACAATTGATGTGCGTATGGATTGTGATAAGAGTTGTATGAGCCCCTAATAAAATGATTTAATAATAAAAATTTTTTTAAAAAGGTGAGCATGTTTGATGACATCAGAGAATCATTTGATCAATTATTGACCTATCAATCAAATAGAATACATCTGTGGAAAGAGACAATGAAGAAGCCTACCATCGGTTACAACAAGGCCAGGATGGCCACAGAACGGACCATCAATTGTTCATATGCAAGTTCATGTTGATGCTAAAGGAAATTAAAACGAGTCCTCAAGATCCAAAGTACAGCCTTGAGTATCCAACCCAAATTTAGAGACTAATTCAAAAATAGATTTGATGCTTTGTACACTAGTGATTAAAGATCAGATGACATCATGGACATCATACATGAATGAACCAAACAGTCATTAAAAATACAGCAAAGGAAATAAAGACCAAAGCGGATGTCAGAAGAGACTCTGAAACTTGCTGTTGAAGTGTGAGAATCTAAAGCAAAAGGGAAAATGATGATGTAAGAGATATAAAAAGAACATTTCAAAGGGAGGATAGGGAAGACACAGTAAAGTATTATAATGGAAAATGCTAAAGTAGGGAGACAGACTTTGAAAAGAGAAGAAAACGCTAGACATTTCTTAAGCTGGAAAACCAAGAAAAAATTCAAGCCTTGAGTTGAAATACTGAAGGATTCTATGAGCAAAATATTGAACAATGCAGAAGCATCTAAAGAACAGTCGTCAAAACAGCCTTGTACTGCAGAATGACAGATACACAAACCAATGGATCAGGACAGAAAACACAGAAAGAAAAACATCTGCATAAAGACTCTTGATTTTTGACACAGGCCCAATGGGAAGAAGATGCCCTCTTTAATAAATCATGCTGTAAAAACTGAATAATATTCACTGCAGCAGAATGAAACAAAACCCATATCTCATCTCAAGCACAAAAACAAACTTAAAGTGGATCAAAGACTTAATGTAAAACCTAAAGCTATGAGGAGCATCAATGAGAAAATTGGGACAAATCTAAGTGTCTTAGTACAGGGCATACATGGGCTCTCAGATATAGCGAAGGACGCACACTCCATGGAAGACAAAATAGATGAATGGGACCTATTAAAAATAAAACACTTGTGTACATCGAAAGATTTCATTAAAAGAGTAAAATGAGAGCCCGCCGAGTGGGAAAAGATATTGAGCAACAACATAATGGACAAAGGACTAATTACTAAGATCTAGAATGTAGCACAAGCCTACAAGAAGAAAACTAACAACCCTCTAAGAAGGTGGGCAGAGGACCCAAACAGATGATTGCCAAAAGCTAACACCTGAATGGCCAATAGACACATGAGGAAATGCTCTCATCCACTAGCGATGGAGAAATGTAAGTCAAAACAACCATGAGATACTATCTAATATTCATAACCATAGTCCAAATTAAAAAAAAACACCCGAGAACAACAAATTCTGGAGAGGATGTAGAGAGATTGAAACTCTTATTCACTGCTGGTGGGATTGTAAATGCATACAGCCACTTTGGAAAGCGGTATGGCGATTCCTAAAACAGATGGCAATAGAAATACCAGATGATCCAGCAATACCATTACTGGGCATAAACCCCCCCCAAAAATAAGAAATAAATCTTGTTTGCTCCCCCAGTCATTCACTGCAACAAAATTCACAATAGCAAGAAGTTGAAATTAGCCTAAATTCCCATTAGGAGAAGATTGGATTTTTAAAACCCTGGTATATATACACAATGGAATACTACGCATCCCTGAAAAACAGTGATGAAACCATGAAACATCTCATGACGTGGGATCTGGAAAACATGATGCTGAGTGAAGCCAGTCAAGCACAAAAGGACAAGTGCTGTCTGAGTCCACCGCTGGGGGAGCAAGCAGCAGGATGGCAGAAGCTCAGGCTTGCAGGGCAGCCAGTCTGCTGGCCAGGGGGCCCGACAGCCTGGTGGAGAGCCTGCCTGTGCCAATGGACCACACACCATCTTCTCTAGGGGTGTCTCTCGAATGTCACTTTGACAGGGAGTTCCTCACGTCAGCTGGGATCAAATTGTTAATGGAGGGGGAGGGGATGTTGTCTACTGAGTGACTGCCATGCAAAGCTATGATGAGGTTCCCCTGGATGGGTAGACAGCCCTATCAGAAGGATGAGGGATACTGATGGGAAAGTCAAGTCAGGAGAAGGAAAAGGGAGTAGACACACATGGGGAAACACAAATGCATGACGTTAGGAAGGCAAAGTGGGAAGGCTGACCTCTAGGTGGGGGAAGAATGACTGAAAATGCTTTTGGAGGGCCTGGGGGGCCGGGAGTGCTCCTGGTGGTTTGCACCGGATAGGCCAATTTGGCCCAAGTTTCTGGGCACATCCTGGGGACCCAGGCAGAGTGCCATGAAATGCTGGGGCATTGAATGCTGGATCTTCAGAGAGCACGACACGCTCCAGAGGCTGCCCCAGTGAGACCTGATGCGGAAACTCCACTGGGTGAACAGGACTCTACCTCAGACACACTGGTCACCTGAGGACTTAAGACTGCAAAGACATGGTTGTTTGAGGAACCAGAAGACTGTTGAACTGTAGGCAGGCAGGCAATCATGGACTTACTATATCAAGGCCCTATGTGCTGAATTAAGATATACATTGGTCCAGCAACCTGTGACTGATATTCTCAATGAATATTATTGTAAATTTTTCCTGACAGCCAACTCCCATTGTTTGTATAAATAGTGTCCGTACATAAAATGCTTGATCCTGTATAAGTAAATAATTTGGGTGCTACAATACGGAGTTAGCCTGCATTGGCCCAATAGCCCTCCTTCAACAGGGCTTTAAAAAAGTAGTCCTGTGGGCCAATCAATGACAATATTAATGGAAGATCTTTATGCCCTAGGGAGATGATTGATAAAATTCCCTACCACAAATTAACAGGGAGGTTTTGAAAGGGAGCCAAAGGCATATAAAAATATATAGATCCAGGAATGGGTTGGGGGCTCACATTAAATCCTAGTTCCAATTTAAGAACAATTAGTTCTTACATAATGACTCTCCTCAATATGCCCTAAGGAAGGAAACAGAAGAAATGGATGCTATAGCAAAGTGTGGTGAAGAAATTAGATGGTACCTGGCAATCAGATGGTACCTGGCAATCTGGAGTATTAAAGGCTTGTATCCAAACACAAGCAGCCATCTAAGTGAGATGTCAACTATGCCCACATGGAAGAAGCACTCCAACATCGTGATGGATGGCTCATAAATCACATAATCTGAAGCCAAAGGAGGGAACAGTATCAGAGCCAAAAGTGTGAAAATCTGGTTTGCAGAAGGCTACAGTTAACAGTGGGAGCCCAAGATACATTTGTGAGATCTACATAGGAAATAAGCCCCCTGTGATTTCCCTCTACTCACATTAAAGGGATGGGAAGAAACTGGTTACCAAACAGTGCATTGGAGAGAGGACTACAGAAGATCAAAATGATAAACCTGACTTGAACAGTTAAAACCTTGTCGGTTGATAACCCCTCTGATACACGTTGATTTGGTTTTCAACATCTTCCGTATTTTTTTGGTTTTTAATTGCTCATGCTGGGGTTTAGCTCAGATGTATTTTGTCTTTGGGCGTGACCCTTTGCATTTTTGCTATATGTTTTTCTGTTTTTCAGTATATGAAACCCAGCACTGGATGAAACTCTAGGGACAGCAAGTAGAACAAGGGTTTCTGGGAATACAGTGGAACAGGGGGTAAAGGGGGGCTGATGTCAAGGAGCTAAAGAGGAAATAAAATGTTTTGAAACTGATTGCAGTAGCAATTATATAATACTGCTTGATGTGATTGAACTCTCGAGCAATAGCATATCTGCATTAACTCCCAATAAAATAGTTTTGGCAAAAAAGAAGACGAAAGAAAATCACAGGAATGCACAAAATCACTGTACAAAAGAACTGGCCAATATTCAACCGTTTCAGGAGGGAGCACACGATTGGAGCAACCGTACTGAAGATGGAAGCACAGGCTACAATGAAGGCATTGATGACAAGCAAGCCTCTAGGGGTGGATGAAATACCAACTGAAATGGGTCCACAAACGGATGCAGTGGGGGAGGTGGTCTTTGTCTATGTCCAGACACTTAGAGATCAGCTATCTGGTCAACCGCCTGGAAGAGATCCATATTTGGGCCCATCCCCCCAAAAAAGGGGGTGATGCAACAGAATTTAGAAACTTTCAACGAGTACCAATGATGCCACATGAAGTAAATGTTTGGTGAAGATACTTTTAAAAATGTTCCCAAGGTCTATTGACAGAGAACTGCCAGAAAGTCAAGCCAAATCTAGAAGATGTGGCATGAGATATACCATTGTTGATGGTAGACAGATCTTGGCTGAAAGCACAGAAAACAAGAAATACGTTTATCTGTATTTCGTTGACTGCACAGTCATTTGTCTGTGTGGACAACAAAAAAACATGGCTAATGGGAGTTCCAGAACATTCAACCGTGCTGGTACAGAACCTGAATGAAGACTTCTTGGTTTTTGTTCAAACAGAAAAAGAGGTTTAAAATAACTAAAATGTATGCCAGAGATGTGTCATCTCAACATACTGATTCAATCTATATGTTGAGCAAATCATCAGAGAAGCTGGACTAACTATATGTAGAAGAAAGCCACATCAAGATTATAGGAAGACTCATTAATAATCGGTGATATGCAGATGATACCTCCCTGTTTGATGTAAGGGAAGAGGATTTGAAGCACTTAACTGATGAAGATCAAAAGCTTTAATAATTACACCACAATACCAAGAAAACAAAAATCTTCACAACAGCCTCAACAAGCAACATCATGGTAAACAGAGAAAAGACTGAAATTGTCAAGCATTTCCTTTTACTTGGATCCACAACCAGTAGTCAGGAAATCAGATGGCATTTTGCATTAGACGAATCTGCTAAGAAAAATCCTTTAAATTGTGAAAAAGCAAACTGTCACTTTGAAGACGGAGGTGCACCTGACCTGAGCTGTGGTGTTTTCAACCAACTCATATGCATGTGAACGCTCAACAACTACCTAATGAGTTACAAGTTGGCTGCAGACCACAAAATCAGCAGTTTGAAACCACCAGCAGGTCCCCGGAGAAAAGGATGGCTTTCTACTCCTAGAGAGTTACAATCTTGGACACCCGGAGGTGCAGTTCTATCCTGTCCCAGGGGATTGCTGTGAGTCAGAATTGACTCAATGGCAGTGAGCGAAGACTCAAAAATGTTTCTAACTCAAATGGTTAAAAAATGCTCACGGTAGATCAAGGGAACCACGATACAACACCTTGAAGAGCGAAGAGGTCTCTTTGAGTAATAAAAGGTACCTGACCCACCCCATGGAACTTTTAATTGTCCCCAATGCACATGAAAGCTGGTTGAACTAGGAAATTTGAAGAATGGATGCCTTTGAACTGTGCTAACTGGTGAAGAAAATTAAAATTAATATGGACTGGCAAAAGACCAAATAAATCTGTCTTGCAAGTGAAGATGGGGAGACACTATCTCAGGGGCTTTGAATGTGTTCAGGAGGGGCCAGTCCTGGAAAAGGATATTATGCTGGGTAAAGTAGAGGGTCAATAAAGAAAGAGTAAGATTCTCAACAAGATAGGCTGATGCAGTGGCTGTAACAGTGGGCTCAAACACAACAATTGTGAGGGTTATTATAAGCCAAGCTATTTAATTCTGTATGAAATATTATGATTGATTCTGGCATCACATTTAACAAAAAAGACCGATAAAGAGGAGGGATTACTGAAGGAAAATGAACATGTTAACTTAAAAAAAAAAGATGGATACTTTGTCATTACATTTATTTGGCAAATACTTACCTAGTCCTTGGGTTAAAAGCACTGAAAAATTCAAGTTAAAAAATAGTTTTTTAATCCACAACCACCTCAATCTGTAAGCTTGGAGTTTACTAAGCATGATGATCGTTTAAGTGCCCGAGCAAAGCTATCATGGTAAGAGGAGTGTTCATGTCGAGGACAGATGATTTACACTTTCTAAGTATCACAGTTGTTCAACATTGGAACGGCATTCTTCTATCGTAAGACAGTAAAGCAGAAGCAAGATCACTAGAGAACACTTCCTCCAAGGGCCGCCGATTCGACCAGGGAAAGCACAAGTCCTCCTATTCCTGAGAGTCTGAGGAGCAGTGCGGTTCCTGAAAGACGGCAACCTTGAAACTCTTTGGAGCAGTTCTGCTCCGTCCTACAGGCTTGTTAGACTTTGAAATCGACCAGACAACACGGGGGCTACTGAGGGTTCTATATGCTTTCCACAAACTGTTTTTGACAACAGCCTTTGTTGGTGTTATGTTGCAGACACAGGGCTGACTTTTGGAAGACAAGGAAAATAGTGGTAAGACTGCCCCTACGCCCTCAGTAAAGAGGAAAAGGATACATACAAAGCTGGTCACGTCCCTGTGCTAACATATGCTAACAGGATGATCCAGGGCCGTGGAAGTACCAAACAGAAGACTCGAACTCACTGACATCGACTCAAAATAACCCTTTAGGGCAGGGTACACTGCCTCTGGGAGTTTCCAAGACTCTAACCATTTACAGGTGTAGAAAACCCTGTCTTTCTCCCCAAAAGCAGCTGGCGGTTTCAAACTGCTGACCTCACGGATCACAGCCCAATGCATAACCACTACACTGCCAGCACTCCCGTGGAAATGCAGTGAGATGAAATGAATGGAGAGGTGGCTTCTCTGAGAAGGCACTACAATCTGGTTTTTGAATGAGTATGTGCATTGTCCAATGGGGAAATTTTTATCATGGGCACAAAACAGTCCTTTTCACCCTGGACTTCTATATCCAACATCATAGATGCCTTGGCGTTATCTCAAAATTTATCTAAGAGAAAACAAACGACCTTCCCTTGTTACTGCTCGAGAGTCTCTGCTAGGATTCCCAGGCACGACACCGAGTTCAATCTGGTTATTCAAACCATAAATCTGGATTGTTCACGCCATTTCCCGTACTTTGTAGATGTAATTCAACATCAAGCCTTGTCAGTTCACCCACGTGCCAACCGGTTGTTTTTGTTGCTGCATACCATCGAGTTGACCCTATCTACGCACAAGAGAATGAAGGACTGCCTGGTCCTGAGTCACCCTCCCAGCTGTCGCTGTGCGACATTTCCAGCCCCATCTTTAGTAGGAAAAAAACTCCTATTCAGTCTTTAATATATTCTTAATGGGAACCTTCTTTGTGCAATTGATTCTGAAATTTTCCAAACAATCAATAAATGTTTCCTCTACATTTGTGTGGTCCTATGTTGACACAATTACGGGGAGGGTTCAGGACTGGGCAGTGTTTCCTTCTGTTGTACATAGGGCGACTATGAGTTGGAATAGACTCAAAGGCCCCTAACAACAACAACAACAACAACAAAATGACATATATTTATAACATGACAGTAGATTCTATGTGTGTGTGAATTAGTAGAGACTACATGTTCATTAATTATCTCCTGAATGTGTATATTTATAGCTAAGTCTCTCCTCACTGAAATATCAGTCTCAAAAAAAAGGCACTAGCCTTTCTGCCTGCTGCACCCCAATCTCTTCTGATCTCCTAGATTTGCCCTTTGGCTTCTGGGATTCTTCCAGGGAACTTCATGGTTTCATAATCTAATTATATCGATTAATCCAGCTTCCTGGCTTTGCAGACTCCTGGTTCCCAACCACCTGAGACAGCTCCCTATGTTTTTGCAGTTGGTCCAGCTCATGGTTCCACTAGATCAAGTTACCTGAGACCCGGGCTATGGGATTATTAGCATTTACAAATGTGAGTAAGGCGCCTATCGTGTAATACAGTGTGATGTGATAATGTTAATTATTCCAAAGGTCTGGCAATAATAAACAATAAAGTACACTGATTATATATCCCAAGTGTTAATAGCATCATACACTTGACTCAAAAATTAAAGATATTCTTAAGGAGAATGAAAGTATGTCAATTAGGAGTGACAAGCATCAACTACTCGGCTCACTGCCTGTGAGTAAAAATGGCATCACGGCTAACAAACAACAGCCACACGAGTCTCAGGGCATACAGGGATCAGTCTGTGTGGACCCACAGATTCTAGACTGCCACCAACCTCGAGACTTCTCACTGGGGGTGGAGGGGGGGATTGGTGGCTACTGTGGAACCAATGCAAATTGATGCTACGAAACTGAGAACTTTCTGGGTGTCTTCTGCATTTCCTTCACTTTTGAATATTTTCTCAAGACACAGAATCTCGATGATCTCTATTTTAATCAGTCCTCTCTAGTTTTTTTTTAAAAGAATCGTTTTCGTGAATGATAGCTACTGTTCTGATAATCCCATCTTCAAGACATCACTGTTCTGCAATGATTGCCTTGGAGACAAACATTTTTTCTTTACTTTTAAACACAAAGAAAATTTACATATAATTCAGATTTAAAATGTTCCAACTCTGAAAAACATGCACGCCAGCTCCATAGACCATAAAACATCTCAGTTTTTCAAGCGATACGTTTATACCATAAATGGCCTGAAATAGAAAGTAAGTAGCTCCCTTTCAGGGCAAGTAGACTGTCACCTCAATCTGCGCAGTGTGGTTAGCGTAGTACTTCAGGGCCTCATCTCCCTCCTCGGGGTCCGATCCAGGTTTGAGCATCTGCTGTAACAGTTTGTTGTGACGGGCCAACTAGAGGGGAAAGGAAAAAGTTTCAGCTTTTTTTCTCCCAGTTCTGGGGTCACACTTTGAGATTACTTTCTCTACTTGGATACAAGCTTCACAGGTCTGAGGTCAATGGTTACGAATTGCATTTCAAGAAAGGAACTATTTGAAACTCATTACAAATGAAATGACAAGGATCAGCTATTATTAGTACATGAATCATATTTTTATTGGTGACATACACGTTATCAGCATGAGAAGACTGTGCCTTGCCTAGTGTCCGGCGCTCAATTGATGCTTAGTAAATTTATACCTTTAGTAATGGGTAATTGGGCCAGGAGCAAAACTGCCCACATAATATATGTATTATACATAGTATTATAATGTAGTATATAAATGGTATTCCTTATAATAAATTGAAACTACATACAGCATTAAAAACACATTGAGCAACAATAAGAACACCCACTGTGTAATAGCACCAACAGCTCCCACATTCTGTACCAACAGTTCTCAATGCACTCATACATGGGAAGGTAGTTATGCTCCAGAGAGATGCTCTTATGGCATCTAATCAGAGCTCTATATTACTAGTTGGTATGAAAGTCCTACATTTCTGCATATTTGTATGTCAAAATTGGTACAGATCAGAGTTGAATTGTAACAGAAACTGAGCATTTAAAAATTTTAAAAAATCACCGTGAAACATTTAAAATCATTCTTGCTAGAAGTGTTCTTTTTCTGTCACCTACTGTCTAGGGCATTTGGTGGCTGGTTCTCTTCTTGTAGATAACTGATATGTACTGCCTCAACATGTGTCTTTTATGGTGGTCTTAACCACTTCCTGGAATCTTGTAATGTTTCCAACCTTTCAACTCTTCTACCTATGCCCCAATTGCCTGAAGACTGATGACAACATTAACTGCCATAAAATTATTTTATTCCTAGGATACCTCAGTGCCCTCCAGGCAGTCTCCTCAGCACTTGAAGTACATGGTCTCAGTTAGCAACCATGCTCTTTCCATGCTGAGGAGGCATTCACCGGTTTTAGAACTTGGACAAGGATGGGCTAGAGTCATAAAAAAACTTTTACAAGTTTGTGGGAAAAAAATTCATTATCTTTTCATTCCCTTTTTCTAAGAACTTTTTTGAAGTTCCCTTGAAGAGTGAGGTCATCCGTATGATGATACTTTAGACAATGACCCTTCATAAGGTCATCTTGACGTGAGATTAGAGCTACCGAGAGAAAGAGAGAGAGCAGGCCCAAGGAGCTTCCGCACAGACTAGAAAGGGGATTGGCATAGGCAAAGGCGAGTGAGACTGTTGAGCCAGTGCGGCGGCACACGACTGGTCAGGTCAGGTGTGCTGCAAAGCAAGTGAAGGAAGAATTTCAAGGCAGAGAAAGTGGTGCTGCTACAGTAAATGAAACGAGGACTGGGAAGCGGTCATTGGTTTTAGGTACTTAGAAGGCAAGTTGTTTCGGGGAGGGTACCAAGAACATAGTAGTCAAAACATGGCATGCGTGTTGGTGTAACCAATGAGGGAGAGCGTATGATACCTCTTGAGAAATATTGCTGAAAAAGAGCCAAGGAGGGGGGAAATATGATAGCCACAGAGAAGGGATAAGAGTGGGTTCTTTTAACATGGGGGATTCATTATTATATTTATTTGATGTTGAAAAGGTAGAGACACCCACTCCAGCAATAGCATGGTGGAGTTTCCCCCTCCGATTAGAAACAAACCCCGTCTTAAGGACAGCAGAGAACAGGGGTACAAAATCAGGAGGATGGGCACTTGTGATGACAGGAACATGTAGACCTTCTTCATGGTGGCTTTGAACTTATTTGTGAAGAGGAAGCTTATGATAAGCATGAGAGAGAAGGTGATGGAAATTTGAGGAAAAGAAAATATGAAGCAGTCAGCAATGGAAATGTAGGATTGCTGAGTATTCCAACCCAAGTTCACTGCCATTAAGTCAGTTCCAACTCATGGTGATCCTACAAGGTCTACGAGCTGTGGATCTTCATGGGAGCAGACAGCGACTCTTTCTGCCGAGGAGAAGCCGGCACACTCGTGTCAGTTGCTGGTCTTGCCCAACACTCGCCCCAGTGCCACGAGAGCTTCTCCAAACAGATAGTCCAGAGTTTACGGTCAGGCAGTACGTTTGTGTTTTCCCTTATTCTTCAGTGACATTCAACTTCCTGGGTGCAGGCAGAGTGAGATTTACTGGGATATGTGGTTTTGCTTAGGAAGGACCACAACAGCAACAACAAACACACATTCAAGGACAAGCGAAGAGCAATAAGAAAATTAAGAGTCTATGCAAGGAACTTAAATGAGGCTCTGGCACTTAGCTTGAATAGAGATGGGCGTGAAGCCAGGAAGGACAATGCAATGGTGGAAAGATAATGGATTCTATTTTTCAAGAGCAGAAGAAAAACAAGTGGTGAATCTGAGGTTCTAGAAGGAATGTTGGTTAGGAAGTGCTTGTCAGCTGAATACTGGAAACAGAGACTATGGGCATGGTGCAATGTAAAATTATTAGTAAGAAGCAGGTTTTAGGTGTGGCCACATACACCTGAACTGCTTCTCACACTGTTACACTATCACCATGCTCTGATGCATTGTCTCTCTCACCTGGAGCACTACAATAGCCTCGTCATTGATCTCCTGCTCCACAATAGCCTTCACAGCCTGCCCTCAACATGGGAGATAGAGCGATCCTTCCTGGGGGTCAGAACCAGCCTCTTTTATGTCTCCATATGTTAGCATTAAACCACAGTCCTCAGCATGGCCAATAATGCCAAGCCCAAACTCTCTGCCATTAAGTTCTCAGAAACCACACTTGAAAGTTAACCCACTTGCCTCTTCTAGCACATTGATTCCCATTCTCTGCTTGGTTATTCTCCATAGCACTTCTGACACAGTGTACTTTATCATTGATCTGCTGCGTAAGTAGCCTCCCCCACAGGAAAGTAAGCGTACATTTTTATGAACATGGGTTTTCATTTGTTTGTTTGTTGATTGCTATATTTCCAGGGCTTAGAACAGGATCTACTCAGCCCACATTCGATTAATCAATTGAATTTGAGTACGTGAAGTCTTAAAATCTCAAATAATCGTTAGCTTTCCATGATAAGGCAACACTGATTTGAATCATATTTTATTAACATTTTTAAAAAGGTGTTTACTTTCTTACAGTTGCTTTATAATGTCAAAAATGGCTATGACTTTTAAGAAACCAAGTGTTATTCAAAATGATGTCGTTAATGAGAATTGGACTCAATAGAGTGATTTTCATTTAGCTCACTCACTAAAAAGACTTCAGACTTCTACCTTCCCTGTTGTCTTAATGAAATGATTCCACAAGTGTCTTTTCTTATTAGAGATAACAGGGGCTCTAAAAGGCACCTCAGAACAGCTCCACCTATCTTCCTCTGTCAATGTTTTAAAATAACATTGTCTGTCAGGATTTTGTAAATGATCGATACCTATCCTAGACATTTTAAAACATAGAAGTAGAAATAATATGGTCCCATTTCTCTACTGAACATCCTTCCTTGTGTCCGTTGGGTTTGCTCTTCTTTGGGATCTGGTCACTTAGCACCCTGGCCCACTTACCAGTGACATGCCTCATGCTGTATCTTACTTACTATTATTTCCTTCCAATGGGTTGCAATATCCTCACAGAAAGGGTCTGATCTAATCCATCGCTTTATCCTTGAACCAAGAATACCACTTGGTACATAAAATAGCCTCGATGAATATCTTTTTTAATCAATGAAGAAAAGGGCTAATTAAAGACATGTTCATTGTGTGTTTATATCTCTGCTTACTCCTCTGCAAAAGAGAGCCAAAGAAATATGGGTAGATACCAAATGAAAAAATAATCCTTAGTATTTGCAGAGTACAATTTTAAAATTTCCTTATTTAATAGTTACTTCTGTATTTAAATGCTTCGCTAGATTTAAACTTCTTGGAAGGAAGTACTGGCCATGCAATAAATGTTGGATTGAACCCTATATGATAAAATAAGGACAACACCCCTATAATATGGGGAGATTATAAAAGTTCAGGGAAAACTGGAATTACAAAACAAGGGGAATATTCATGACCTTTTAAAAGCCCCTTGTGTGTTCAAAAAGTTGAGAATTATCTTGACAATTCCTTAGTTTTAAAAATAACTAATGCCAATATAGAGCTTTGTGCACAGTTTACTGAAAACACAGCACGACTTTCCAGAGACCAATTCATGATGTGTACAAGTTTTATGAAGATTAGTCCTCTATTTACACATTCTCACAAAAGGCATATTCTATAGAATAATGACACAGCCAACACTAACAAAGATGTGCCACTTTCTTATAGGTTCTTCTGTTGGGCACTTTTTGCTGAGTATTCCCCGCAGTTTCCTCAAGACAGAGAGCATGGCATCAACAGAAGCCAACAGCATCATTTACTATCACGCACTGTGTAAACCAAAGGTGAACGCACGTGGTAAGTTTCTAGACGAACATGGCGCATCTGTGGAGCCATATCACAATGAAGATATCATTTAAATCCTAAGTCAACAAGATCCTGAGTGGAAAAAAACCCCAACAGTTAATGACCAGGCTCAAGGGCAGCTGTCTCTTAGACTCCAACTTTACTATTAATAGCAACGCTGATAATAGTCCTTGACATGAGCTGGTGTTACTATACAACATAGTGTAGACAATCATCCAACAACCAATATTAGTACTAAATAGGGTCTAACTTGGGCAACATTCATCTTTATCAGCCAAAATAGTACAACAGATTTTTGTATGTTGTTGTTGTTAGTGTTGTCGAGTCAGTTCTAACTCTTAATAACTTCATGCACAACAGATGGAAACATTCTCCTTTCCTGCACCATCCTCATCGTTGCTATGTCTGATCTCATTGTTGTAGCCACTGTGTCGATCCATCTCCTTGAGGGTCGTCTTTATTTTCACTGACTCACTTTACCTGGGTGATGTCCTTTTGGGGGGACTTGACTCTCCTCATAGCACACCCAGAGTACACGATATGATGTCTTGTCACCCTCCTTTGTAAGGCACACTCTGGTTATATGTCTTCCAAGACAGATTTGTTTGGAGGTTTTTTGGAAGTTTATAGTACTTTCAATATTCTTCCTAAGTGAGATAGTTAGTTTATTGTGCCAGCCTGGCCAATAAACACATCTGGGATTAACTGAAGGGCGGAGAGATAAATGGCTGGGTGAGCCTCGCCTTTCTTGTCTCTCGCTCTTTGATCCTACCAGTGCCGGCTGCCTTGCTTGTTCTGTGCCTCAATGTGCAAGCTACACTACCTGTGGGACACCTAACCTCTGGACTGTGTCGCTGTAATTTGAGGTCCCTTTAAGACCCCCTTCGCCACACAATTGGAATTTACATCTCTTGAGCTGGGGACTGACTATTGGTACCTGGCTGACTGTTGGTGACCTGCCTTGCTGGTTGTCTGCCAGTGCTCAGAGAATCTGAATCTCTCTACAGAGGACTACCTGGCGGCCCTCAAGACTTGAAGGACTGCCAGTGTCTCACAACTCTCTAACACGTTTGAATTATACTGAGCCATTTGCACTGCTTTATAATTTAACTGTTTATTTCTTGTGTTATATATCTATCTTTATAAATATATATATAATTATTAGCAATCTGGTTTTGTCTCTCTAGAGAACCCTGTCTAACACAACAAGCAACATTATTCTAATGTACTAATTCTTCTGCATTCTTGTTGGGAAAATGGAGTCAATATTTGGCCTACCCACTTACATGTGATGCCAAAAGACTCTTACAAAAAGAACGAAAAAAACAACAACAGCCCCAAACTCTTACTACTTCATTATTAAAACTAGAAAGAATGAGGTCTGAGAAAACAGGTCATCACACATAATAGTAATGTGCTCAAGAAAAATGTAATGTAAATCCTGGTCATATATATGAATCTATATATTAGTGGAAAGGGATCAAAGTATTGACCGGTCTTTATCCTGATAATAGAATAAAAATATATCCTCACAGGGTAAGATTGAACAGAAGGGCTAGGAATTCTGTCATTATATGTTCAAAGAAAAAGAAAAAACATGCACATTATTAATAATGACATATTTGCAATATAGTTTAATACATATGCAACACTACATAGAAAGAAAAAATAATACAAATGTAAATTGTACTTAAAACATATAAAATGTACATAAAACACTCAATAGTAAAATCCTTATCCATAAACATATATACCAAAGCATAGTCTTTGAGAGATATCGTCCATTTTTGAAATGTCAAGATTTGGGGACTACAGATGATAGATTTAGGGTGGTTTTTTTTTTTTTCCCTTCATTTTCTTCATTATCCATTTTCTTCATTATTTTTACTTCCTTTCATTATTTTTTTCTTCATTTCTTCATTATTTTTTCTTCATTTTCTTCATTATTTCTTAGTAAGGCATTCCTTATTAAGCAATTTCACATTTCTATTTTTATCACTGGGATCTTACTTTTTTTGTTTGGTTCCAAGTAAAGATGGATTAAAAATAAAAATGAAATCAAGAAACTGCCTTTGAATTATATTCAATCCTAATTATTCTTTGGCATTATCATTGGTGGATTCTTTGCATGTAAGCTCCACCTTTATTAATTTTCAAAACTGTGACGCAGCAATAGGCTTTTCCAAAGATCAAAAAATGAGCTTCCACCAGAAGTCTGAATAATTGCCTTTGAGATTTTTAAGTTAATAATTACATATCACTCTAATACCAAATGCTGTTCTTGTTTGAAAGAAATCAGCAGGAGAGGCTATCAACTAGTCTTGCCTATTTAAACATGCCTAAAATTCAGAAGCCCTGCTTTTTTTCCTAATTTTTATTTTATGATCCTGTTACATGCAAAGCATAGTGTCCGCATCCGTGGGACTAAAGAGACATGCAAGCCTTTCCATCCTCCAAGCAGCCTAACCCGGAAGAATGGAGCCAGTGCTGCTAGTTTAAGACCGTGATTAAGATGAGAGGAAGTAAGGCAGAGTGATAAGGAATAGCATTTGATTGGTGGGCTGAAGAAAGTGACCTCCTAAGAAATGTCCCTGATAAAAGTTTTAAAGAGTGAGTAAGGTGTTTAGAAAGGGGGTAAAGCGCATGAGATGAGGAAGGCATTCTAGACAGAGTAAGGGATCTACGTGAACGGCGTCAAGCATGTGGAAGGCCCAGGCTGTATGCTTAATAGTCCAGGTGGCTGAAATGTAGACTAATTTTAGGGTAATAAGAGACAGGACCAGAAGGGGAGTTGGAAACTCTCCTAGATGCCTATGTTTGGATAGAGAATACAAACCACAAAGAAATGTTTCTCTTCACTGTGGCAAGATAAATTGAGGCCCTCATACCATTCTTTTAGAAAAGGAGTTTGGGAATTTGAGTACCTCCCTGGCAATGGTGCTATCTGTCCAGACGTACTAGGACAGTCTTTAACATGGAAATAGCGCCCCTAAGAAATAACTGTTCCTCTGGAATACTGAGGCCAGAATTACCACTCCGCTAGGCTTTCTCCTATGAGAGTGGGAGGTGTGACCTCAACAAGAGATCCATCAGGCCAAGGCATTGGCATTCAATATTTTAGGAGGAAATTAGGAGCAGCCATTTCTAATAGAGCGAAACCCCACCCCTACAGGTGAAGTATAGTCTTGCTGAGGCACTGGGAGCCCTTCAGTAATCCCCAGTGTAAGTTTCAGATGAAACTGTCTACAAGACACTTGACTGCAGTAAGCCAGCACCCTTTTCTCGAGGAGGAAATCGTGGCGTTTCCTAAAGGAGAGAGATGTGGTGCTGGCTCAAGAGATGGGAAAGAGTCTAATAACTGGACAGTGGGAAGTAGACGAGATTACTGATTCGATGCCGAAGGGTAGGGAAGACTGGAAAAGGAACAAATCTCAGTCTTCCCTAAAATATTAATCTCTTTTCCCTCCCTTTCCCTGCTTAGTGAACACTCATAAATTTTAATTCCTTAGCTAATTTTGCTTTTGAAAAAATAGTTCACTTGAAATCCATTTTTAATAGCAATATGTAAGAAGGTAGTTTATTTTCATGAAAACAGTGGATGTACAAAATTATCTTCTAATACAAACTTTTTCCCTAGGATAAAGTCAAATATCTTTTTTAGTTTCACGTGTCCAACTAGAACAGATGCATACCTTATACAACTGCCACTCTTCAGAAAATACTAATCTTAGGATTATACAAAGAATTTTTTTCCAGACTGGGGCTTATCTCTGCTATATTGTGCTATTGTTGGTAGCGTTCTTCACACTTTTTTGCATCCCTCTTTGTTGTTTTGGTATTGAAACAAGGAATTTTAAGAAAAATAGCCTCAGAAATATTTTTCATACAAAACTTAATGGTGTACAATGCTTAAATATTTCTGATATGAATGTAAGAATATACTCTGAAATTTTCTGAAAGACTAAAACTGTATTAAAACAAATAATATGTAGGTCATCTTATCTGAAACCAGTATTTCACTAAAATATTCTAAATCTATACTTGGTGGAGTGTTTTATTCAAAATAGGTAAGATATCTCAGTGTGACAGGGAAGTAAGAGAAGATGGCAATTCTATTTTAAGTTACTTTAGACATGTAGTGGGGTTACCCAAATTTCACACACATACGATGAAGGAGGCAGTAACTGATTTGTGGGAACCCCCAGAATGTGGTTAAACTTTTGCTATGCACAATTAATTAAACAGAGTTATACCTTCAGACCTGATTTCCTTTCAATGCAACCAAAGTCACGGCTGTGACATTTGTGGGTCTCATTCTTCCGATGAAGAAGTCATGCACTTTCTTCCAATCCAGAGATGAACAAGGATAACACAACCTCGGTTGCTTCTTCAAGCATTCAGAAATAAAGTTGCTTAGTATTTCCCATCTTGAACATCTACGTCCCCTCTTCAATACTTTTTAAACTGTGGTCTGGGAAACCCTAGCTGAACACAAGGGTCCTTCTCCATGGTAATTCAGATGATGGTATGTGAACACGCAGCATTATTTGTTTGATGATGTTTGTGTGCTTCCCTCACCTAGGATACATGTTCCAAGAGGACAAGATCGTGTTTTGCTCACTACTTTAAGCTACACATGGAGAACAGTGTCTGGCACAAAATAGTTGCTTAATAAATACTTGCTGAATGAATGAATGAATGAATGACTAGACAAGTGGGTGGATAGATGGATGGATGACACAGGTGGTTTTATTTTTGTTAGCTCGCTTTTTAATAGTTTACATGCTTAATTTTCTGAAAGAGAATGATTTTAAGACAATGTTGACTGAATTGTAACACTATTCATATATATCAAATATCTTGTTTCCTATTTCTGAAATAAATCAATTAGAAACTTACTTAAACAGTAAAGAAAATAGGAATTAGAACATTTCTTTATCAGCATAATGATTCTCTCACTATTTCTGGGGACATTTTGTCCAGGACAAGCACCAAGAGGTGAAGAAACCCAACTTGTGGAGCCCTCCGACCCTCTTAATATGAGAGAAAGATGTGCCAGGCTGCTTGCAGAAAGGTTCTGGCCTTAGACACCCTGTGGGCGACTTTACTGTGCGTTAGGGTTAGTGCGTATCAGCACTGCGGTGCCCTTAGTAAAACAGTCCTGTGTTTGGACTCCTGTGAAGACTGGCAATCTTAGAAACTCACAGGACAGTCCGGCCCTGCTCTCTGGTCGCTGTGGGTCAGAATGGACTTGAGGACACAGCATTTGGTTTGTGGTTGTCGGAGAAAATGGAGACACTGATCTCAATTACTCATTGCTGGAGGGAGTCGCTTTATTCTCCACACCAAGGCATTTCTTCTGGTTCTGCCACTAACTAACCTTTCACGGGAGCACGTTCAAGTCACTTGACCTTTTTATGTGGAATGTACCTGCTGTGAAATAATAAAACCTACCCGAATATCACAAAGATAATCAGAAGAGGACTGATGCCCCAAATGCTCCTTAAGTTCCCAAACCAGCAAAGCTTAGGGAAGCGTGCAGAATTACTATTCTACTCTTCTTTACCACAAGCCTCCTCTAAGCACGAGGCCGTTGCTTTCTGCTGCTCAGTCTCGCAAAGCCATTGGACAGTGTGTTAATGAAGGGCTTGGAATTACAAGGGTGAGTTCCACCACAGTCCTCAGGCTGCCGATGCACTCGGGAATCCAGTCTGAGTGTCCAGAGGAGCCAGCTGTACAACCAGGGTGGAAGACAGGGAGTTGAAGGGAAGCACGATGAGCTGATTTTCAGCAACTGTAAGCACGATTTCTTGAAGACGTAGCTTTCTATTTTTGAGTTACATTAAACCCAGAAATAGCACATCACTGACATGTCTGTGTTTACCTGTTTCATCTACATCGGCTTATAAAAGGAAAAAGGTCAACTTTTGTGAGAAACAGTGGTCCCCAAAAGTGAGAGAATCCCTGTGCAAATGCACATGCACTTCCATGTCGCAAACACGACCTGAGACAGGAGGAAAGGAGGTGGGCCAGGTGAACTTCAACTCTAAGCAAGAATTCAAATCAGTTGAATCAAACGGAAAAGAGAGCGAATTCTGGGGAAATGTATTGTGGTACGTGTTCATTTTGTGACATGCAACACCCTTTTATTATTATTATTAATTTTTGGCTAGGCTTATCGAACATCCTACTTAGAAGTCAACTCTGATTGAAGGTAACCCCGTGCAACACCCTTTAAGTGTAATCTGGTCATTCAGAAGTGAAACCACCCAGGCTCCCGTGCAAAGTGTAAGTGGGCGCAAAAACAGAAAATGGCGGGCTGGGGGAAAGAGGAAGTCTGACACACTCCTTTAGAAGAACTTGTCTTCTTTCCTTAAATACATATGTACAGCTACGAGGTAAAGAAGACAAAATGTAAAATATAGGCACTGTGAGTCTAGATACACATCTATACAGAGAGAGATGGAGATGTACACATATATATGGGATAAAGTGATTTCCTTCATTGTAAACTACTTTAGTATTTTATGATGAAGATATGAATCAGTCATAAAGTATACCACGCAACATTATGATTAATATCATCATATAGCATTTCATAATGCCATATTAGTATGACTAAAGACTTGCTTCTCCCAATCCAAGGCAAACTTCCTCACCCAACACACACACACACATACACACACACACACACACACACACACACGCACGCACACAACTCTCCTTAGATCTTAAGCTCAGGAGGTACAAAAAGGTTTTGCACAAAACCTTTGTACAAAAATCCCAGTATCTTTAATTCTATTCTTCCATAGGCTTTTTGAAGCTCCCTTGTATAATATGCACTAAAATGAAAATGGCATGTATGTTCTGTCCAAAACACAGGATGAGCCCCTGTATGTGCCAACTCTAGACATTGGCGTTATAACGACCGGCAAAAGCAGGCAAGTCTCTGCTCTCCGCAAGCTTCCTGTCTGGTCTCAATGCCATCGAGTCAGTGCTGGCTTGGAGACCCGATAGGACAGAAGAGCCCTGAGACCCTAACTCTTCACGGGAGTAGAAAGCCTCGTCTTTCTCCCGAGGGGCACCTGGTGGCTTTGGACAGCCGCTGTGCAGTGAACAGCCCAACCCACAGCCACCAGGCCGCCCCGCGCTCTTTACCTTCTGGTGGTGGGGGTGGGGGTGGGGGAGATGTATGAAAACGAAACCACACCCACTTCCAGACAACAGCCTCACCAGCAATCCTCAGGAAGATGTAAGCAAGCAAAATATAGAGTCAGTCTAACAAAAGTCAATCTGATCACAGATACGGCAATCAACATGTGAGAGTGCTGAGGGAAAATAGATCCAAGAATGGATGTCACGAACACTTGGGGATGAAGGCTGCCTTTTAAACCAAAGGGTCACAGATCACTTTCGTAGAAAGTGAAAAAGCAGAAGCAGCCAATTCAAAGACACCAAGCAGGGCTGTGTTTTTGGCTCCAAAGCAGAGGCAGTGTAGCTGAAGCCGAGTCAGGGCGGAGGAAAGAAGGCCTATGTCAAAGAGCAGGGCCGATGGAGTGGAGGGACAGGGCTTGCTGAGCAGCTTCAGGAACAAATGCCAAGATTTGACGTTTGCTCATACACAGGACGTCTTCGAAGGTTTTCAGCAGACAGGCGACATAACCTGCAGTGCATTTTTCAGGCTTCACGGAGGCTGCCGTGTTAGAGAAAAGACTAAGAAATGCCCAGGTAAGGTAAACAAGCGGCCATCTCGCTCAGAAACAACAAAGCCCACATGGAAGAAGCACACCAGCCTGTGTGACCACAAGGTGTCGATAGGATCAGGTATCAGCATTGAAGAACAAAAAAGCTCATCATTGTGAATGAGGGGGAGTGTGGCGTGGGGACCCAAAGCCCATCTGTAGGCAAATGGACATCCCCTTACAGAAGAAGGGTCACGGAGACGAGCCAGTCAGGGTGCAGTGTAGCAACAATGAAACAAACAACTTTCCTCTAGTTCCTAAATGTATCCTCCCCCACCCCTCCACCCCCCACTATCATGATCTCAATTCTACCTTACAAGTCTGCTAGACCAGAGGATGTACACTGATACAGATAGGAACTGGAAACACAGGGAATCCAGGACGGATGATCCCTTTAGGACCAGTGGTGAGAGTGGTGATACCGGGAGGGTGGAG
>NW_022103918.1:13414180-13436120 GCF_000313985.2 Echinops telfairi
AAAAAAAAAAAGAGTTCCTTCTGAGATTTGTAGCAAAGCTTTGGGGTTGGTTGATAGGTACTTTCTTGTCATTTGTCTTTGTGTTATTGTGTTTGCCGGTTTACCAACACACTAAGGTCTTGTTCATTTTCTGGTAATACAAATGCGAATGAAATCATAAGAAGTATCAACAGAACTGTCTGCTAAGTCCCATTTCAATCAGTGGTGTACTGAATGGTTTGATGGTACTTGGAGTCCTCCAGAATGGATCAAGTGTGCCTTTTCACTGCTCCCTCCCTGCTTGCACCTGCCTGCTTTCTCCGTCCGTTGATGTGAAGTCCCAGAGTGCCCAACACCCAGGTATATGGCCTGGTGGCCATTACTGCTAACTCTGCTCATTTTCCCCCCTCTAATGAAAATGCCTTTCTCTGCTTTTCTAAATATTATCCATCGTTATGACCCATCTAAAATGTAAGCCCTACCACAGTTGTATGTAGTAACTGCAGCCAATACAAACCCATTTCCTTTCTAGCCATCTACAGCACTTAATGATTCCAATAGTCCTCCATTAACTTACACACTCAATCAATCAAAAATGCTTACTTTACCAAACACCATATTATGCACAAATTGACACATTCATGAGTGAAACATAATTGCTGCTTACACAGAGTTTAGAGTCTAGTGAAGGAGACAAGGAAATGGGCCATTGCAACTCGGGAATTTAAGTTCCACAGTCACATAAGCACAGTAAGCAATGGAAGCAAGCAAGAGGGGATTGGTCCAGCCTTGAGTGAAGCAAAGGGTTAGGAGGTCAGGCTCTGGAGTTCCAATACCAGGGTTTCTACTTCCATTGGAAAGGCTGCAAAAGAATCCAGAGTTCCATTTTAGGTATGCTGAGTGTGAGATATTCAAGGGCAGTTACCAAGTGAATTGCTGAAGGTACTGGTTTAGTGTTCAGAAGGCAGGCCCAGGCTGAAGATATAGTTTGAGGTTTTATCATGGCATAGATGGTACTTGCAGCCAGAGGATCAGCTATGCAGAGAGTGTAAAGAGAGAAGAAGATCCGATACACAGGATGAATCCTCAGAGCAATCTTACAATGAGTAGACCATTCTGAGAGAAGCAAGAGAGGTCAGCAGGACCCAGTGAAGGACACAGAAGACAAGACGCATGGCAGAAGTATATAATGCTATGTGTGGTTGTTATATTATCTGGTGTCAATCTGGGACTTGAGAGGATTAAGAGTGAAGGGGTGGAATCTAGTCTGTAATCAGGTCAGAGCCAATGAGGCCTCTGTGTGGGCATGGCCTTCTCCTGAGAATTCTGGGAACTGCTGGATTTCCTCCTTAGAGGTGGGAGACACCTCTCTCTCTGCTCACTCTGAGAGACTCTCTACTGACAAGAGACATGGCGCTATACCCTCGGAGCTGGAGAAGCCATGTGGACCCACCCTGGTGCAACCAGACCGCTGGAGCTGGAGAAGCCACGTAGAAACCCCTGCCAGCGCTGAGATGCTTACAACACCACTGGATCCACAAGACTTCCAAGCCACTGGCCTGTGATCCTCCGGCATTCAGCATCATTGCATGTATTTCATGAGTCTGAAGAGGACTTTATAGATTGGTATTGCACATATGGGCTAATATTGGACTTATGGACTTGATCTGGACTGGGCTGGGATGTTTTCTCAATGTTCAATTGCTCTTGTATATAAACCTCTTTCTTATTCACATATGTGTCTCTATGAATTTGTTTCTCTAGTCTACCCGGACTAACACACTATGTAAAAGCTCACACGTTCTTCTCAGGGAGAGAAACACCCATACTCAAAGGTCATTCTACTGAAGGCTGGGATTTGGGTCAGGATGTTGGCTACTCTATTCCCAACGGTGAGAACGCAGCTTGGTGAGTGTCCAAAAGAGCAAACTAAAATGAAACTCACTGCCAGCAAGTCAACAATGACTCAGAGGGCCGATAAGAGAGGAGAACTGCTCCCGTGGGTTCCCGTGGCTGTGCATCTTCCTCCTGCAGAGCAGCTGGTGGGCTCACACTGCTGACCTCGGGGCTTGATCTCAACACATGACCCATGATGCCACCAGGTGATCAATAAATATCGGTTGAAGTAAGAGGGAGAGGGAATCTAGCTTGGAAAAATCCTGAAAGTGGTGCTTCTAATGAGACTTTAACATTTGCTAAACACCCCCTAGGAGTCAGGCTCTGTGTGGGTGCTGGATGCTTGTGCAGAAATATGTTTGTAGAAAGTTTTCCCTCTTATTACATTAAGATCATTATTGAAAATCCCCTTACTTTTTCTTACAACAAATACTGTATACCAACCAAATATAGCTCACTTTTTTTCTCTGGTGTTAGGCCTTTATATTTTTTAATTGCTAAATAAATTACATTAGTGAAGAAAACTTACTTATCTAACCTCTGTCATGCCACTAACAATCTTATTAGATAAGGCTTCCTCAATAAATTACTCTTAGAATCATGTACGAGAAAAATAAGTACTTCACACATAACCGGTCTGTTTTTCCCCCATTAGATACGAATCATGTATTTCTTTTTTCATTTTAGTGGCCAAGAAACACAGAAAAATTAATACACAAAGCAATATTAGCTAAAAATGATGCAGTGTTACCTATAATGACTTAATGAGAGTAACATAAAAATGTCATTTTATGAGAGGAAAATACCTAATTTTAGTTCTGTTCCTAGGTGCTGTCGAGTTGGTTCCGACCCATAGCAACCCCATGTCCATCAGAGCACAGCGCCACCCGGTGCCGGGCCACCTCACAGACATTCCTATTCCCGAGGCCACGATTGCAGCCGCTCTGTCCATTGGAAATCTGTATCTCTGACTGCATTGGACTGAGGCTTCTGTAGTTACTTATCTTCTACGCCTCTACTGTCAAAGCAAACAGCATGTTTTTCACATAGCTGGGCAATTGGAATAAGCTTATCTTCTGTAATTTAATATGATATTCTCTTGACATGTAAAAAAATTTTTTTGAACTAAATTGATATATTGGAAAGTTCTTATAGTCGCAAACTCTCTCTGTTATAGTTTATATATCTATTTTCACAAGAGCTGTTGTATTGAGGACACTTCTAGGTTCATTATCCGCTCACTCAGTATCACCTGGAGATAGTTTACATTCTTTGTTCCTGAGGACAAAACGAGGTGTACGTCTTAACCTGATACGTTTTATGCAACTATTGCAGAAAACATTGTCCACTAGGCAATTCTTATGTTCAGTTATTAATGACAGGAATAGGCACTTAATTATAGAACTCATTGTTTTTCACTCTTAGTTAACAAGAATCTCAGAGGTACCACTAAACAATAAGAAACTTAGCCAAGATCCTTAGTATACTTCGATTTCCTTTCCTTCTCAGGACTTTTGATCATGCAATCTACCAGTTCAATTATATAAATTGCATTTGTTAATCACTTCAAATTCCTTTATAAGTGGTTGAGATATAAATAAACACATAAATATTGAGTAGCTGCTTAGTGACTTCATTAGATTATTTCAGCCATGATCTAATTCAGCCATCCAAAAGAGCCATCCTGGTCCACTCTGTAAAGGTCAAAGATATCTTTGGAAGTTTACTTCACAAAGATGGCCCTTGAACTTCCATCTTGTTTTTCAGATGAGGAAGTTGAAGCTGAGCAACGTGATCAGCTCATGGAGAAAATGCATGATGCGGCGCGGCCACAAATGACAGCTGTTTGTGCAATATTCTTGATACAATATTCTAGCTGACTGGAATGGTATTGAGTAAAACATGCCATTGGGTTGAAAATCTCAGCTCTGCTTTCTATGGTCTGCATCACAGGTAATCCTAAAGATGAAGTAGGTAATTGTAAGAATTAAAAACCATCACAGATATTAAAGATGGATGGTAAGTATCCAATACAGACCCAATTAAATAAAGTAATTGAAACAATGCTGATTATTCCATATTAGCATAAGAAAATAGAAACTATGAGGAAAAGGTAATGTGTCAGAGGAAATTAAATAATCTGAGTGATAGCTATATTTTATAAGTTTTAGAAAATATTAATTTATATGCATTCAGGGCATTCAGGGTAATTTATATGCATATCTTCCCTTCAAACAAATATAATTCCAGGAATTGCAGTTATGATGTAAAATTTTTATGAAAAAAAAATTAACGAGGACTATCAGACATCTAGCAAATTCCTTCAGGATGCCATAAACCCTCCACTCTGGCTGTTACGAAGGAGCCTGGCACCGGGTGGGCTAACAACAAGATAAGCTGTTGGAGCCCCCTCTCTGCTCTGAGGTGGGAAGTTTCCTGCTCCTGTGAAGATTCCCAGCCTTGGAAACCACGGGGGTGGTTATACCGCATAGACCGGTAGGATCACCGGGGGTCAGAGCTGACTCACTGGAAGCTGAGTTTTGAGAGCATGGGTTGTCCTCTCATTTTCTTTCGGCCCTAAAAGGAAAAACAGAGCTACTGGCTTTGGTTGTAGCAATCAAATATGTAGTAGCATCACAAGGGTCTGAAATATGCTAGGAAATGCTTTATGTTTTTCCTGCACGGAAAAAAATAATAGAAAAAAGTCTGCCTGACTACACTACCTCTCCTAATGAACTTTAACTTCAATGGACACAGTTGAAGTCTGAAAGGACTTTAAGGAAGAACGGGACACACAGCAAAGGCCTTTGATGCCTCGTTCACTGCTAGAAGTTAGACTGCTGCTGCAGTAATTATGTCATTTAGAAATAAATATATTTCTACCGAGCAGGGAATATTAAGCAGAAATATAATTGCTTCCACTGAACGTGGCTGCATGATCTTTACACCAAACTAACAATTAGAGAGTTCAATTTAAATCCATTTCCTGGATTGCATTTTTTATATTGCTCCAATAAGCGTGAATTTAAAAGGCCATATGAATATCAGAAACCCAAAGAATTTTTGTTTGTGCTTGGTGAACAATATGGAACTCCCTTTTAGGACTGATATGTATTATATTAAGCATTTCTCCCAGATACATACATATATTTCCTTTTGATTAAGTTTCTTCTTTTGAGTGACGTGTCGTGGATGGCCAGTTTTTGTGACTATATTACTAATTAGGTATTGAGACCCACAGTCATGAGTCAATCAGGGAGTGCTTTTAGGATAATAGGCGGCATAAGCTATGATGAGAGCAGGCATGCAACTGTGAGTGAACATCATGAACACAGCAGACTGAAAAGTTCAAAACAGAAACGATGACCTTGGTCAGAATGCATCTGTGAAATTGAATAAGAACTTCCCTATTTGGATATGCAAGGGAATAAGAGAATACTGAACTGAGTTTTAAAAATAGGAGCTACACTGCTCCAGGGGAGAGATGCATCGTGAAGAAAACTAAGAAAGGGACCAAGCACAGAGAAGAAATCACAGGGCTCTGTGTATAAAGATTTATTGACAAAGTAGACATAGAGGGATCTGGACAATTAAAAAAGGCAGTTGATAATAGTTGAAAAAGATCCTTGACCATGCAGTTTAGTAGGGCTCTATGACTCTTACATAATATATGTATGACATGAAAGTATTATCAGCAGGCTTTCCCAGACTTGAATTATACTGCGGGCTTTTTCTTCTCGCTTCTCACCAGAGAAGGTGCTTCTGCTCTTCAATCTCAAGCAGCCTCCGGTTACTGTCTTTCACCATACTCTATTTTCATTAACTTAATAAATTGCGTAACTGTCCATTAGAAGTCCCTGGGAGGGCATGGATGGTCACAAGCTGGACTCCTAAAGGAACGGTTCATGGTCTGACTCAGGCAGTGCAGATCTGGGTGTGAGGTGGGTGTTGCACTGAGAAATGCCTGGGTGTGGGTTCAACCCTACCAGTTGCTTCATGGGAGAAGCATGAGGCTGCCTGCTCCCATAAAGATGTGCCCATCTTGAAAACCCTATATGGGCTGTTTGTTAGGATCCCTAGTGGTCTACTGGAGTATGTGGTGGGATGCTAACCCAAAGGTTGGTGGTTTAAACCCAGTAGTCAACTCAACGAAAAGATATGAGACTTTCTGTCCCTGTAAAGATTAATGGAGCACTTCCACTCTGTCCTGTAGTGTTGCTCTGCGATATAATGGACACAATAGCAGTGATTTTGGTTTCATGGACCAACATTGACTGGATAGCAGAGATTTTATTCCTTCATGCACTTACTCTTCATTCATTCATTCATTTCTTTATGAGAGTTGCCTCAGAACACTGGTCTGACGATACGCTTCTGTAAGGTCACAGCCTTAAGAACCCTACAGAGCCATTCTACTTTGCACACACACAAACCCTGAGTTGGCACAGCTCCAAGAACACCATGGCCACCACCACCACCACCACCACCAAGCCCGCTCTCGGTTACGGGTCAGTGTGTTTGCTTATTCTCCCTTGCTCCCAGCAAGAGTGTCTATTCCTTGAGAGCCGATTGTTGAATAATCTATAATAATCTGTCCTATAATCAAGCAGAGGGCCTTGCATCTAACAAGCATTTAGTTAATCTATTTAATTGAAGGAAGGAATAAATGAAGAATCCAGATCCTCTCTTCCACAAGTGGCAAACTGGGCCTGTTCAGTGATTTTTAAAATTTCTACATTAAAACGAGGAGATTTCACATTAAAAAGAAAAAGTAATTAAGGCTTCTTTGGAAGTTGCAGGAGCCCTGGTGACGTCGTGGTTACATGTCAGGCTGCAATCATGAGGTCAGCAGTTGGAAACTATCAGCTGCTCCACAGGAAAAAGAGGGGCTTCCCAGCACTGTGACCAGCGCAGCTTCTGCAGTGCCCGGGGGCAAGCCGAAGCTGACTGACAGAGTCTCTAGGAGTTGGCATCGATCAATCTCGGAGAGAGACTGAGTGTGAAGTTCCAGAAGTGGACATCTAGAGTAACTCAGCAGGTGTGCTGGCTGTCTGCTTTAGAAAGTGCTACAGCTCCCTTATTCACAAGGTCTGTTTGGCTCTGAAGCGCTCTGGGATCATGTCCTTGGTATGCCCTGGGCACTCCAGCCCTTTCTGTTACCCATTCTCTGCATCAGCCATATCGAGCTCCTACATGCCCTGCTGTCTTGGGGTACTGTTACTACGAAATCCTGGACTATATACTCGGAGACAAAACAGATCTTCCTTTTTGACTGTGACTGCATTATAACTTGGAAAGAGTTCACTGACCATTAGAAGAAAATATGGGAGGGTGTTTGATGGATTTCAAGATGGCAGAAGGATACTATAAAGGCAAATTAATTGGGAAGAAATTAAGCATAGCTCCATGACTGACAAATGACTATTATTTTCCAATAGAGTTCACTAAGAAAAGCTGAACGGCAACAGAAAAATAACGATAAATAGATGTTTAAAGTAATTTACAAGGGAATCACCAAAGAGCACATATAATGGCCAAAAATGTATGAAAAGATAGTGTGCTTTATTAACAATTCAAAAGGTATTGGTTCAATTGAAATTTCTTTTATCTATAATTCATTCATTCATTTATTCAACAAACATTTGTTGAGTGGTCACTATACTGTAAGGTATTGGTTTGGCAAGGAATTATTAATGGTGATCATTTTAGGACTCAATAAGAAGAGTAGCATCACACACTGCAGAAAATAATGTTCCAATATGCATCAAAAACCATAAAATAGTTAGTACCCTATGACCCATAATTAAACTTCTTGGAATCTATCCTAGGAAAATAATCAGCATGGTAGGCAAAGAGTAATGCTGTTAATCATTACATCAAAGAGTAAAGATGTTAATCACAGCATAATTCATAATATCAAAAACATTAGAAATCTAAATGTCTAACAATAAGGAATGATTAAATAAATTATAGTACATTCAAATGATGAACAATTATGCAGACACAAAAATTATGCTTTCAAAAACCATTTTGTGATATGGAATAAAGCTCATGCAATTTCTTAAAGCCTATATTTTCACAAAAAATTTCATACAACTAATTAAACTGATCCATCCTTTCTTGCCCCATGAGCCAGGAGTTACCTTTGCTTTCCACATGTTTGCCATCTAATACTTTTCCTTTCTGCAGAGTTGTAAAACATTTCTCCATGTGCTTCTTACTTCAGTTGCTGTTAGTGGCTATTGAGTTGATTCAGACTCATGACCGCTCCATGTGTGCAGAGTTGAATTGCTCCATAAAGGTTTCAAAATTTTAACTGTTCATCTAAATACCACCAAGCCTGTCTTCTCCTGCCCTTCTGGGTACATTTGAACAGCCAACCCTTAAGCTACTTGACCAGCGCTTGGCCATTTGCACTGCTCAGGTTCTCATTTCTTAATAGGGTTTAAAACAGAGCATCTTAGACAGAAAAACTAGAATTGCCACATAGAACTATAAGAATGTGGTTTAATGCATATTCAAATATTGAACAATGTCCTAGACCGCGAGCAATGGTTCTTCCTACAGACAGGCAAGAATAAAGAACAGTGAGAAGAAAGAGGGAAAAAAGAGAGAGAAAGAAAGAGCAGACTGTTGAAGATCAAAACGACAGTGAAGGGAGATAACAGCGCATGTAGGGAAGAAAGTCAAACAGGGACAGGGAATTTAATTTTAAGGACATTTTCGGCACGACACCATCACATTCAAACCTAAAAAACAGTTCCCTTTTTAAATGTATTTATACTTTTAAGTATATCTGAGAAGACACTTACAAGAAATTATTTGCTTCTTGTAAAACAAACCACAGGAAGGGCCCCAAAGGCTGCCATGCTAGAAAAAAGCAGAACTAATGGACTCCCCTGAAAAGATAACAACAAAAATCGAAAGTCTGAGTGCCCAAAATAAACTGTCTGTACAAAAGATGAGTAGAGTAAAACAAGGAGGAAGTTGAATCTCGGTTTGGGAATTACTGAACGTGCAAAGGCAGAACCCAATCTGCAGGCCATTTGCATGAAGGAGCCACAGATTCCACATCCACAATGAAGACCGCAAAGCTCTGGCTCAGCCAGCCCCTGGGAGCTCAGCCACGGGGCTACTTCTGAGACCAAGCTTAGAGCGACCACCCATGTGCCTTCGCCCCTTGCCGAGTGGGAGCTGTTTGGACAAGGTTCAGAAGGAGCTTGGCAAGTGTGATTCGCTCTCCCAGAGACCCACATAAGACTGTCCTTGAGAGAAAGTCAACGGACTCACTTCTGGACCGAGCAACAGACCAAGACAAGCTCCCCGTACAGAACACATGTGAGCAATGCAAGAGGGTAGCACTGTAAAACCACGACTGCCTATGTCACTACAACACACACAAGCCAAACGTGCTTTAAATCTATACCGTCACTTACATACAAGGGCAGGAACACTTTGTCATAGGTGGGCGGAAAAACGAGTCTGTAAATAATAGAAGACATGTCTACTATGACATGAGATCTAGATCTTATATAGAAGATAGGAACAATATGTGTATATAGGATCTATATAAGATATATATTTCAAATCTATGTGTGCTTTTGTAGCACAGACACCACAAGAATGAATGGCTAATGGAAATAGGTGCCAGCATGTGAGCATGAGGATACAAAATCAAGGACTCCATCTCCTTGCACCCGGGACAGCCTAAGAACACCAACCCAGTCAGTAAGGGCTACCTGCCCATCAAAGATACAAGCAAAACCCTTACACATCTCAGCATGCTGCTGCTGTGGCTGTGGCTGTTGGGTGCCATTGAGCCAGTTCCGACTCATAGTGACCCTCTAGACCAGTGGTGCTCAACCTTCTTAACGCCATGACCCTTTCACACAGGTCCTCATGTGGTGGTGACCCTCCAACCATAAAATAACTTTCGTTGCTACTTCATCACTGTCGTTTTGCTACTGTTATGAATCGGGCGACTCCTGTGAAAGGGTCGTTGGACCCCCAAAGGGGTCACGACCCATAGGTTGAGAATCACGGCTCTAGACCAAGGTAGCATTGCCTCATAGTGTTTCCAAGGCTGTAATGTTTACATAAACAGAGTACCACATCTTTCTCCCACGGAGGAGCTGGTGGATTTGAACTGTCAACCTTTTTGGTTAACAGACCAGTGCTTAACCACTGCATCACCAGGGCTCTTATAGAAAAGCGTGGCAAGTGCATATAGTAAATCCATAATATTTTTTTCCTGTTTAAAAAATAAGGTGCTAAGGCGGACGATTCTAATAATGGGTAAATACTTTAAAGAAAAGTATCCTAAGGTGGGCAGTAAAAATGGAAAGCCACCCCAGCAAATGCGAGTGCCAATACATATCATTCAACCCATTAATTAGGAGTCTTTGACCTTCTTCATCCAGCTAGGAATTTTTGTTCTGTGCTGTGGTTTGATTGACATCCTATTCATCCCCACTCAAAACTCCTGTTTCAGAAAAATAGTCACCTTGAATGAATGGGCTGTACACCTCACCACTCTGCCACTTCCACTCAGTTTCCCCTTGAAATACTTCAGGAATGTCTTTCTGCTACGCAGAAGCCATTCAAGCAGAGTCCCTGGACCCTGCGCATGTCTGCAGCCTCTGACAAACAGGGAGGTGACGGCACTCTTGGGTGTCTCTCCACCCAGGACAGCTCATGAGATTTTCTAACCTGGCCTATGACTGGGAATGACCATAAACCATCATTCTTGATTTTAAACGCTCACCACTCACGAATACTTCTGTTCCCTCAGCAAAGAACTGGGGTTTTGTCTGCGGATGCATTAGCGGAGCTTTGATCTCTGGTCCCTAAGCTGCTCTCTGTCTCATGCAGCTGTCCTGTGTGTCAGTTGGGAAGGGTGCATCTCTAGAGGGAGAAGCCCTCAGACTTTCTAGCTGCCACGGTGGTAGTGGGATAAGGGATTAAAGTGGACAGGCTAAGTCAGTGCTACAGAAGGAGCAAGCCCCTGTAGTGGCCCTTGACCATGAATTTAATAATTGTCTTAAATATTTGCCCAATCTTATTCCCTCTTGGAGTTCCTCAAATGGACCTATATGGACTCCTATTCCATAATTACGTACTTACCATTTAATCAGAGCGCTGACAGTGCAGCTCCTCCCTGTGTTTACTAACTCTGGCTCTGGCTTTGATTCTAGACCCATAACTCTAGATGCAACTCTCCTGCCAGGCAGTCCACTGCCTTTAAGAAAGTGAAAAATGTATCTATTTCTATTTGTGTCATTTGCACATCCATTATTTTCTCTCTTCAGTTCATGGTGATTCAGTAATTGTATTTGTCTTTTCCCTCTGTGACTTTAAAACATTTTTCTGAATCGTTATTCCTTGGATAATTTATCAACACAAATCTATCAAATTCACTGGCCTCTCTGCCACCTTCAGGTCGAACCTTCCCCTGGGTTGTGAAAATGGTAATCCCCACCGCCTCTCGCTCTCGGACAGCCCTGGCTTCTCCCCGCTTCTCAGAGCCGGCTGAGTCAGCTGTCAAGCTCCATAATCTCTGCTCCTATCCTTCGCCTGCTTGTAACAGAAGCAACCTGAGAAACGTCTTTCCTTGACCCTTGATATTTTCACGGTTATTTCTAATTACTGGTAATCTGATTTTTTTTTAATAACTCTTTTTCTCTTCGTAGATGGGGAATGACTTGGCTCAAACTCCTGTCACTTCACTGGTTACAGGGCTGACAGGGGATGGTTAGTCATTTCGTGCACAATAGCCACACAAACACTTCTCACGCAGAAGTTGCTCCCGTGCCAGGGGGCCACCACAGCCAACGGAACGGCAAATCTAGCTGTCAGTCAGAGCACGTGCGCCGCTGCCTTCCCCTCTCTGTCCTCAAACACTGTTCCCTCGCAGCCTTCCGGAGTTTTTGCCTGTCTCCTTATTTCTCTTTCCCTCTGAGCTGACTCCTTTTCTACGGGCTTCGTTGCCACAGGTGAAACCTTGGCCGTTTACTTCCTCCCGTTTGCCCTGCAGGCCTTTCACTTCCTCAATACTTAAAATGCTGTGCTGTCTGTCTAGCTGCAGCTCATCTGTCCTCATCTCTTTCTAGTTCGTTCAGCTGTATTGCTAGATGGCGAGCTCTAACATCTCGTGACTCAGCTGTTACCAAACAAAGGCAGCTTCTTGAATGTATGCGGGACTTTCCTGACGTACCGCCGGGCAACCAGAAGAACAACTACATCTATTTTCAAAGAGGTGAGCAGGCACTCTCCGTAGAAGGGAGGACGGCAAGGCGTCATCTCACATCTTTTGGACAGGAGGGACCAGTCCCTGGGAAAGGATCCCATGCTTGGTACGAGGAAGAAGGCCTTCCATGGCACCGTGGCTACAACCATGGCCTTACGCAAAGTCCCAATTGGGAAATGGCACAGAGGGTCAGTGGCAAAGAGGGAGACCCTCAAGAGGGCAGATGGACACAGTGGTTGCAACAATGGGCTCAAGACAGAGCCATTCTTGTGAGGAGGGCACAGGAGTGGGCCGGGTTCCATTCTGGTGTACGCAGGGCTGCTATGAGTGGAGCTGGCTGCATTGTCTTGAACACGCAGCAGCAGCAGCAGCAACTGAAGCTGCAGAAACAACGCAGCCTATGTAGATACGTCAGCCGCTTACACCAAGGGCAGAGAGGGCAAGACGAGTCTAAAGAGCCGCCTTTAAAATAGAGCCATTCGAAATCTGACCTCATATTGAGCATTGTTTATTCAACCAACTGATCAGACGTGCTGGGAAGCAAGAGGAGAGAGAAGAAGTCAATGTGAGGAAAATATTTTGTGAAAATCTACAAAGTCTGAACTTTATTCTGTAAAATAGAGGGAGCATTAAAAATTTAAAAAAATTGAGGTGTGTAAGTATACATTTTTTAACTTCTAATAAATCTGTATTAGAGGGTGCAAATGTAAAGATGCTCTTTGTGTCAATGAAATGAAATAACTCTTCTGAACCTCCTGTTTTCATAAATTATTTTAAAACTGGAATGGTTCTTACAATGGAATTTCAACTGTAGCCTCGTTCTGTGGGCAGCAATGGAAGACTTTCATTGGATGGCTTCTTTAGGATTGCAGTGTGTGGTGACTAAGCCATCTGAAAGGCTTCTCCTGATTAGCACAGAACTTACCCCCAACTTTACACGGGGTCTCCCTGCAACTTCCCCTCTGTTCTCCCATGGGATTTCTATTTGTCACCATGGTTACGTACTCCTGTGGCTTTGAAAGAAAACTGTCTCCTGCCAGGTCCAGGAGTTTGGAGAGCCAAGTATTGTTTTCTGATGAGTTGCCTCCAAGCACATCCCTGGGCGTATAATCAGGCATTCTAAGAACTTGGCCCTTTCTTTAGTCCAAATCTGAGAAGGCAAGTTCTATACAAACGAAGGAGCCAGAACCTGAAATGATGGTAAGTCTTTGACACAAAATATGATTAGAAGGATTAATAAATGATTATACATAAGAGAGTATAGAATATGAAACCTGATGGGCCAGAATGTAGATATTGTGTCCAACATCTTTTGGAGAAACACCATCATCTCCACCTTCATCATCTCCATGGTCACATTCTAATCCCTGGTTATAGGCATTCTTCATCACTTCCACCTATCAAAAAAAAAAAGGAACAAAGAGATGTGAGATACCACAAAGCAATATACATCCTACATAGTTCATGAAGCATAATCAAAAGCTGGAATGCTTCCTGAGAAACAAAATAATTATAAAGTCAGGACTCTAACTGACCTTGTAAACCAAAATGTTTAACAACTTTTCTTCCAATCAGCTGCATTTTTCTACCTTTCTACTTTCCTTTGAAATCTTTGCTTTGGTTTTGAACATTAACAGTGTTAAAGGTCCCCAATATACAATTTAGGAGATTTGGAAGCCTCATGAGTATCAGTTATTTATTAAGCACTCTCCAGGTAACAGCCAACATTCCGCTGGACATTGTACTGGACACACAGCATGCAACAGTGATATGCCACAGTGTGGGCCCAGAGTGCACCGTCCAGTAGGAGAGACAGCAAGTGAGCCAATGGAGGCGCTATACCAAACAGGGGTTCCCCAACTCAGGCTAAAAACGTGTATGAGAGGCCAAAGGTGTTGTGGGGGGAGGAACAGTACTTTCAAGGGGTTATTGTGGAGTGCTGTTGATTCTCCACACTGTTAGCTCAGTGTGTAACCCACTGCTGAACATGGAATCCCTACTCTTAACCCACTGCCTTGGGGAGAGTCAACACTCATTAAATATATGCTAAATAAAATACCACCTTGTTTCTTTCCTAATCTATACTCTTCAACTCCATTCTTCACTAGTAAAGAGAGAGAAAACCAGTGCGGTGCCAGCCTTTCATAGGATTTATCCCGTCCACCTGCCCTATCAGCACTAAGGTAAACAGGACCTGTACTACTAGGTTATGTGTTTTATACATATTCTCAATGCTTCTGAAAATCCAATATCTTTAAGGCATGCTAAGGGTGAGGAGGAAATCAGGACTTATACAACAGTATGACACTAGTGATCTCTGTGGAATCCCTATGAAGTTTCTGCACAACTTCCTCCAGGGCAAGCACTGCTTGGCCTTTCAACAACAAGAGCCACACAACAATCTGATTGTATTTTTATACTCCAGAAAGTGTATCAACACATTTCTGAGGCTACAAATATTGTTTTATGCTTCTTCCCCCTGTAGTCAAATTCACCATTAAACTGAAGCAAATTTGTTTTTCTGATGAAAAGCATTTGCAGATAGGTTAGTGGAGTGTGACAATTGGTTCAGAAAAGTGCTTGGAATGGATACTACTAATGAAGCCATAGAGGCCTTTCCCATCAGGGGGCTTTGTGTCTTCATAAGGCGGGTCGTGATACTTACCATCAGGGGGCTTTGGGTCTTCATAAGGTGGGTCGTGAAATTTACCATCAGGGGGCTTTGTGTCTTCATAAGGTGGGTCGTGATACTTACCATCAGGGGGCTTTGGGTCTTCATAAGGTGGGTCGTGATATTTACCATCAGGGGGCTTTGTGTCTTCATAAGGCGGGTCGTGATATTTACCATCAGGGGGCTTTGTGTCTTCATAATGTGGGTCGTGATATAGCATTCACCTATAGATAGTTTTCCTGGAACCCTTTCCGAACACTCAGCCCTCTTGGGGTCCACATTACTGACACAGCTCCCACGAGCTTTCTTACCAATTCCCTGGGTCGCATGTTGAAGAGGATTCTCTCTGCATTCTCGCTGTCGTGTCTGCTCTCCATGATGGCCAGCAAAAGCTTGGAGGCATTGTTCTAGAGACAGAGAATGAGTTAATGCAAATGTAAAGTCTATTTCATGGATTACCGATCCCTGGCTTTTGTTTTAATTGATATTACCAGGACCATTTTTTTAATCAGCATTTTAAATTGCTAATTTCTTTTGTCTTATTAACATTCTAAAATAGAGTGTTTTGCTTTATTGTCAACACAAAATAAAACTAATGAATCATGGGAGATAAATTACATGGGTTATTTTAAATATTGGTGAAAGGATGTTCTAAACAAAAAATTGGTTTTTCTACATGATACACTAACATATAGCCCCATTTCCCTTTGCTAATTTCTTAAGCAGGCATATTCATGATGATGCTTAAACAAGACAATAAGCTCAACAACTTTCAATGACATATATCAGAAATATCACATTCTATAATTTAAAGGCTTTAGCAAACTTAGTTTTAAAACAACACATAAACACATGTTGACAAATCATAACACTTAAATAAATCTGAAGAATGTTTATTAGGAATTAATTTACAAAATTCTAATTTCATGAGTCAATTTCGTAAAATTAAATGTTAACTTATTGATAATGATTTTACCACTCTAGATGGTAGTATTGGAATTTTATATACTTGTGTGTGTACACACACACACACACATAGCTTACTTGAGAATGAAAGTAGCCTATGCTATCTTTGATGAGTTCTATTTTGGTTTATAAATAGAATATTTCAAACATTTTACCCATAGATGTTTCATGGACATAAAATTTGTGAGATAGAGTCAATTTATAATTCAAAAATAGGCACCAGAGAGTGAAGAAAGCAAAAGATGTTTTCTGAAACTGTGCTTTCAATATGCTGCCATAGAATTTTGACAAAATTGCAAGATGTACAAAATACATAGGAGATGGTGCTAAAGTGGTTTTGTGGTATTCATTTATATGAGAATCTCAACACAAAATCTTTGATGCAGGAGTGCAAATAAAAGAGAGTTAATGTAGCTTTAAGATGCTTCTCAGTGACTTAAAGTCAACATCTTACAGGATGAAATTTTAAGTTGAATCAATTGTTTGTATTACATGGACATTACACATTTTGTTAAAGTTGTATGGATTAATTTACTGAGTAGTTTTAAAACCAAAATGTATCCATCTGATTTTTCTTAAATAACTAATCTTAGTAAATGATAATATCAATGCCTATTATAAAAATAGTTTAGTTTTATAGTATTAGGCTTTTTAAAATCTGCTCTATTTTTATTTCTTACAGATTTGTAGCAATCCAAATATCCATTTTTTAATCATCTATTACCTCCTAAGACACTTTTTAAAAGTAATGAAGTGCCAGGATTAAAAGGCCAACCTCACTGCCATCGAGTCAATGCTGACTCACAGCGCCCCCTGTGAGCTGCTGAGACTCTGAGTTTTTTAGGAGTAGGATGCCCTGTCTTGCTCTGGCATTGCTGCTGCTAGTTTCAAGCTGCCAATCATGCAGCTCGCAGCCCAAAATGAAACCACGACACCACCAGGGCTAATGGAGGGTTTAGATGCTTAGAGTGATCTGAACCGACCCTCACAGAATTTAAAGCATGTGAACTGGCAACAATGACAGTATTTTCTATGAACAATAGTCACCCGCCTCAACACATCATAGTTTAAAAAGCAGATCTAATTTTAAAAAGCGATTTGCGTTTTTTGTAGCCAATATTCTTTTTTCATAGTGTTGGGAGACTAGAAATGTGGAGGATGACCTGTTGACCTTTGAACCAAGTTGAAAAACAAAAAGCTGGAAACAACAATGACCCTCTGCGGAGTCGATGCTCGCTCAGCAACCCCGGTGGACAGGGTGGAACTACTGCCCAGAGCTTCCCAGGCTGGAGCTCCGCAGGGGAGCAGGCAGACACATCTTCCGCGGGCATCGTGGTGGGTGGGTTTCAACCACTGACTTTTGGTGCTCGACCATGGAACCACCATGACTACGGACAAGAAGCTCTATGTATTTAAAGAGTCAAGTAAAAATATCAGTATTAGAAGAAAAATTCCCAAAGGATGACTGATTCTTTTTCAGAGTAAATTTACAAATTCACAGATCAGTTATGGCAAAGACAACCAAAAGGCATGGGCAGAGCCTGCATAAGAACACCTCTTACCATCTTGCTTCCATGAGTTTGCAGTGTACTTAAAACTACGGGTGCTCAATAAATTAAATTTAGGTGAAATGATATGAACAAAACCCTAGTTATTTTAATATATGGCAACGCTGTAATTTTACTGAGAATTTACCACTTAAAGCACCCTTCCCATGGATGCCTCAAAATTTGCCAATAAACATGGATCCACATGTTGTTGTGTTTAATATGTACATCTCATCATTTCATCCTTTAAAGAGAGGCATTTTAACATTTCAAGTCAAATCCACACGTTTAGTATAAGGAGGCTTTATAAATTTCATGTAAATGTAGAATGAATAAGCAATGGAAGTTTTCCACGAACTCTCTCAAACTCTGTCATATCTAGGTAAACCTTGATTTACACATCTATCATTATTTTTAAATGTATGTATGTTATGCTTATTTAGTAGAAATATAAATGATCTTTAAATAAAATATTTTCATTTGAATAGCTAAGAATATATTTGAACTGTAAAGTAATAGACCATCACTTCGTTATTTTATAGTCTGGGATTTGTAAAGAATATATACATCTACCCTTTATATTGACGAGTTATCCAGTATGTGCTACATTAGGCTGTGGTAAATGAATGAGATTTAAAGGGAATGGTCCTTACTAGAGGAGTTGACAAGCTAGAGATCAAGGTTTTTATTTGTAGTTTATCAATTATGGTAAAATGAGTTTAGGATGAAGTGACCTAATTTATGTTGACTGTCAAAGAAGCCACATCTGATTTCAGTAAACAAAGTGTGATGTTAATGAGACAAAAGACAATGTCCAAAATACTTAAGGATCATTGTCATTCTAATGTATGAATGGGAAGAACCAAATCTTAAACGCTGTGGCAAATGTAAAGTGTGGAAAAGCACAATCACTTCAGTTGAAGTAAGCATTTGCTTCACAGCCTTCACACCGCAGAATATGTGTGTCTTTCACTAAATCTACACCTAGAAAAGGAATCAGAAAAATAGCACCCAAAGTCTGCTTGGCTAAACACTGAACCATACAGAGCTAACCAATTATATCATCTATCATATAGGATAGACCTGTCTTTTCAGGAATTTGTATTTAATCAAGAATGTATATTTTACCTGTTTAATATTGAATGTGATAATGCAGTCATTAATAATTCATCTGAATTGAATATCATACATCAGTCTTTGGAATTCACATTGCTTATTTTGTTTCCATTTGAACAATCAGATGAAATAATTTTTTTCAATGATACTACTCCTGATCTGATAAATGGAATTGCTGGGAAGTGTGTACACAGTCTGAGGGAAATAAATCTCTTAAAGGGAATATGAAAATGGTTTATAATATTTGGAGATAAATTAAGATTCTAATGTAAAACAGAATGACTTTTAAAGAAAGTAAAAATACAACACAGCACTCCTTCCAACTGGCCTTATTAACTGTAACTTGCTGAGTAGAATTCTGTAGTCAAGGTGAATTAAAAATATCTGTCAAAGTATAGCAAATGCTTAGGCCTTTGATTCTCTGCATAATGAAAAGTAAAAATATAAAAACATATAGCAAGCAATGAAACATACAGTGGCTGCTTGAAAGAACATACAATAAAATATCCACCAATTAAGCATTACACTTCAAAGCCTAATCGACATGTTATGAGCACATTAGGGAGCTTTACACTTTCCCTAGAAATCCCAGTGGCCCATTGGTTAAGCCCTTGTCTGCTCACCAAAAGTGTGATGGTTTTAGCTCACCAGCAGCTCTGTAGGAGAAAGATGCGACATTCTGCTTCCAGAGAGATTACAGTTTCGGAAACTGTAAGGAGCAGTTCTACTCTGTTCTATAGGATTACTATGAGTCTATGGCAATGTTATATATATAGAGAGAGACTATTATATATATACTATATATAATATATATATATATGTACTTTCTCTGTCCAATCATCAGTTGAAAAATATGTTAATCTCATGGGTTTTTATTACAGAGCTCACTGAAGATTGAGAGTCATCTTTTGAAGGGGCTTTCTATTGATCTTGTTAGTTGCTTTTCTGCTCATGGCGATCCTGGGTGACGAAATAAAACTGCACTGCAAGGGGACCAGATTGCCAGGTCTCTGGGAAGTCATGTGTTTTAAGTAGCCATCGCTTCTGTTATCAGCTGTACATTTAACTGCTGCATCACCAGGGCCCCACGGGGGTCTTATACAGAGAATATGAAATTGTCTCACTGAATAGTGGATTCACTCTACCTTTAGCTGGAGAACCAGGTCCATTCTGTATTTGCCGAGAGGATTTATGTCATTTAGAATCAAAGCAATGATGATGTCAATCCCATTCGATTCATGGGTAGCAATGCAAGTCTAGAAAACAAAATGTTTATAACATTACATTCTCTGTACACCCGTAAAAGTCCTGGAAATCACCTGCCATGAAGTAACAGAATTACTTCCGTTTTCAGATTAAAAGATGTAACTTCAAGCATCAGTTTATCCTTCTCAGAAGAGTCTGCTCACTAACTGATTAGTGCTGATCAAGTGACTGAGTGTGGAGAACACTGGGAGAGGCAGGTGTCCCTACAATGCGTTGTGTTTACTGAAGTAAATGCACACACACTGATGAACTTAAACGCTCTTTTAATGAGAACATTTTATTATATACCCCATCACCAGAGGAGTGCCTTTAGTTTACAGTTTTAAGATCTGATTTATCCTGGCTAAGATCATAGTCCCATTCTCAAAAAGCGTATGCCCTCCCTAAAGAAGTTTGCAAGTAAACTTTAATAGTCACCATGTAGCACTTTGATTGCACACCTACTTACTCCTAAGTGAGCAGTAAGTCATGCTGCCGCATACACTGGAGGCAGCAGCGGTAGGGGGTCAGGGAGACTCTTGATGTTTGGAAGACACTCTGTACACTATGATAGCTGAGGCAAAGTCCAGCAGAATGTTTAGACTCACGTAACTTAACGAATAAAACCAAACCTCTGCCATGGAATCAATCCCAACTCACGGTGCCCCGACCAGGCAGCAGCGCACTGTTCCACCGGGCCTCCAAGGCTCTCAGTCTACTGGAAGCGGAGTGGCTGGTGGGTTCGAACTGCTGACCTTTTGGTTAGCAGCCGTGCACTTAATCACGGCACCATCAGATAACGTTTAGAAAACATCCTGAGACCTAAACATCTATCCTTTTGAAGATGAAGCTCTGCTGGGCTTGAGCTAGGAACTGAATTCATTTTACAGAACTTGAAAAGCATGTCTTCGTGGGCTAGAATTTGTGAAACTACTTGTTACCCCGTAGCACACAATGTCAAATGGGTTTGAAAATGCGAAATCCTGGCAAGGTAAGTGTGAAAGAGAATAGATCAATTCTCAAATGACTGCATTTCAGAATCAGCCTTTTCTCTCCTGGTAGAGGGACATTTTATCCCCCGACACAGAAGGAGCTGCTTCCATCCATCTGCTCCATTTTCTCAGATTCTTCTGCTCATTCAATGTTTGCCAAATTGAGAGTAAATCCATTTGCAGATCATCTCTGGAATCTGTTGGCAACTTCCTTTCCTTCCACACAGTCTCAAAGCCCAGGGTCCATGTTATCATTAGTGTAGGTAACTTCCACCACTCAGAAGAAGGGAACAAAAGGACTTCCCATTGAAGAAACAAAGGTGCACACAAATGAGAGGGCTTAAAAAAATTCATGGGAAAAATGGAATTAAAAATAATGAACGTTTCCCATGAATATCTAAAGTTGACTCGTGCATATGTGTGGGTATATATATGTATATATATTTTTTCCATTAAGTGTTGTTGTTAAGTGCCGTTGAGTCAAATCCAACTCATTGCGACCCGACATAGGACAGAATGAAACACCCCATGGTCCTGCACCACGGTTCTCAGCTGTCACTTCAAGGGCTGACAGGGAGGGAAGGGATTTGGGGAGTAAGTAATGAAGTGGGGAGGGGGAGGGAACAATAGAACTGATTGTGATTGCACAACTCATTTTAAAGGCGATTTAATCACGGTGGAGGGGTGGGAAGGAGGTGCTCTAAGATTGCTGTGTAGTGGTGATTGTACAATTCCCCTTGATATGATTGAATGATTAAACTACTCAATTGTGTGATATGTAAATTAGGAGCCAATAAAACTGTTGGGAAAAAATATGCTGTAAAAGCGCACATAACGTATTGCCAAAACACACACAAAAACATGCTATGCCTTACTAATACAGGCAAAGTGTCTAGACTGAGCGTCCACACTTCTCTATAAACTGGAATGATGAAGTAATAATACCTAGCATTCTTGACGGTACTAATATTAGCTGCTGGGTATGAAAATGAGTGTGACTTTTTCTGGAATGGTTACTTGTCAATGACAGAAATGTACTTTCATTAATTATCTAGGCACCTACACGAAGGTTAAGCAGTAGAGATGTTCTCTGAAGCTTGGCTCATAATAGGGGAAACAATTTATTTTGCATCCCAAAAGACTCAATTGGAAAACACTCCTGAAGGCCAACACATAGTCCTTGAACTAACTACAAGCTTTTCTTTCTTGATGTTGTGTTTTGTTTTTGTCATTGGCTTGTTGTTGTTGTTTTGTTGTACATTGTGGCTTGGTTTTTCTCTGT
>NW_022103918.1:13437218-13445966 GCF_000313985.2 Echinops telfairi
GTGGGGGATGGACAACAGAAAAGTGGGTGAAGGGAGACATCAGACAGTGTAAGATATGACAAAATAATAATTTATAAATTATCAAGGGTTCATGAGAGAGGGGGAAAATGAGGAGCTGATGTCATGGGCTTAAGTGGAGAGCAAATGATTTGAGAATGATGAGGGCAATGAGTGTACAAATGTGCTTTACACAATTGATGTATGTATGGATTGTGAGAAGAGTTGTATGAGCCCCTAATGAAATGATTTTTAAAAAAACCCAAACCAAACAATTGTTCTTAACTTGAACCCTCTGTTGTAGCTACTTTGTCAATCTATTACTTTAAGGCTCTGTCTTCTATTATATAGGTGGCAATCAAATATATCTATTATATCCATATATATGTACATACACACACACACACACACACACACACACACGCGCGCACGGTTTTACTGACCACAAAAACAAATTCCTGGTTTTGTATATTTTTTTCCTAAACTTCAAACAACAGTGAAGTGTTCTTGAATCATTGCTTTGGGAGACTACAATATACTAATACAGGGAAATGCACAGCAAAATTGACCCTCTTTCAGTGTGTTGTATACATATTATAGAAGCAAAAGAAGCCCGACACTAAATTATTTGTAATTGTTTTTATTCTGTGTACCAATAAATGTCGGCATATATGAGTGTGCAAACATTTGCACTATATGTGCCTGTATATTATTTACAACAGAAAAGCACATTTCTAGTGGGTGAAGGTGTAAGATATGACAAAATAATAATGTATAAATTATCAAGGGTTCATGAGGGAGTGGGGAGCAGGGAGGGAGGGGGAAAATGAGGAGCTGATGCCAGGGGCTTAAGTGAAGAGTAAATGTTTTGAGAATGTTGAGGGCAACGAACGTAACAATGTGCTTTACACAACTGATGTATGTATGGATTGTGATAAGAGTCGTATGAGCCCCAATAAAATGATTTAAAAAAAAAAAGCACATTTCTTTCCCTATTATTTTGCCTCTGTCAAGCAATTATGTTAGCTCCAAATGGCTTCTTTAAAAATGTTATCCAGAAAGTTTGTGTCAAAGAGAACCCTTTCTTCTAGGGTTGCATCCCCAGAGGTGAGTGAGGATGTAAAAGTGGATGTGCACGAGTCAATTAGTGAACTCCTGGGTGACTCTCCCTTGCCTTTACTGCCCCAAATGTCCTGTCTTCAACTCCTGGCACTGTATTCTTCATATCCAAGGAAATGAAACTAGAAGCAAATATTCAGGAAGAGGGAGCTGAAGCCTGGCCCTGGGACACGTGACCTCAGTGAAGAGCACTCCTTGGCAATGCCCAGCTCGGAATCAGACCTGTGTTTTAAGAATGACTCTGTCACTTACTGACTCGGCCGTTCTGAGCCCCTGGGAAACCCAGTCCGTCCCAGAGTCAGAGTTACTCATCAGCAAAGTGGGAGCAATTATCCCTCTTTCAAAAGTTTACTGTGCACACGAAGAAGATCGCACACACTACCCAGCTTTCTGTAGCCTACGGGGGCTTATTCCACTTACCCTGGCACCATTCTCCAAGGATGAAACTGAGCAGTCATGAAGAAACATATTTTGCGCTTTTCAATAACTCGATTTTATCTTGAGCACTTCATGGGAATTTTCTTTTACAATGAAATTCAACAAAAACATGGCACAGAGCTCCCTCATCTATAATCCAGTCTTTGCATGTGTGGGTATGAGAGCAAACCTATCTGGCAAAGCAAGGTCCAGTGTACACAAAGGCTGATTCTTTCACCAGCTTAGTCCCTCTGCTAATCAGTCCAGCAGGAATACTTTTGCATGAGAAATTGCTTTCACAGTACCTGATTTTCATGGCAAGGGCCCTGGCAATACTCCGTTAAGCTCTCCAGGGTCTGATTGACCAGAGCCACATTCTTCTCGTTGATGTAGAGGCCTAACAGGCCCAGGCCACCAGTTGTACTCCCGCAAATGCAGTCCAAAAACTGCAGGGTCTCACAGACAAGGTTGTAGTTTGTTTTGTTGTTCTGATTCCTCAAGAAGTTCTAAAGGCAAAAGAAGAGAAAAAAATACTAGAGGATTGAAAAAAAACAAATCAACCGATTGTTTTCAGTTCTTCACGTTCTTCTTTGGCCTAACTCAGTAAGATCCCCATAGCAGTACGGAATGGGCTAGTTCTTCATTAAGAAAGGGTTCACCTTTATTAAATCTACCTTGGGTCGAAGAAGGGCAGTGGGTCTCCTAGGTTTTTCCTCAGACATCTCTGTTAATCAGTATCGTTTCTAATAAACATTTCTTGATGCCATGATCTTAAAAGTAATTTCAGAGGGCAAAAATAATAGCTATTAAGGAAAGGAGTGGCCCACAAGGGTCATGCTTTTTCATGCATCCTTTAATTTGCAGGAACATCACGCCTTTGAGGACATTTCCTCCGATGAATTTACACATTAATCTACCTCTCTTATCCACTCAGAGCAACTGCCCTCTAGGTGCTGGCTAGAGAAGACGTCTTCAAGCTCGCTTGCCTCTCTAATTAAGGCTGGATGTGTGCTCTTAGGAACTCTGAGCATACAGTGAAACTCCGAGAGGTGGAGGCTATAGTGCAGATCCCAGGATTCACTGCAGGGATTTCACTGGAATTTATTAGTGGAATTTTTTAATAACTCTGTCACCTCAACAGTATAATTGACTTGGCATGATAGGAGCTATGTTTAACCAGAAGATAGTCTTCTGATTGGGAAGCCCTCAGACAAATATGCTCACCCTCAATCATGCCAATTAACTATTTCACCAACATAAGCAGTGTGTAGAAAGAATGTAAAAAAAAGTTCCACAAGGCTTAGATCCCCCTAAGCTCATCTCTCTGACAAAGGAAAATGAACAAAAAAGATGTAAGGCTAAGACGGTTTTCATTAACACAGGTATCACCCTTTACTGCCGTAAAGCATTTTCTGTGTTAACTCCGCTTCTCATAATGAAGACATACAAATAAATATGCTAAATAGTCTGTTTAAAGAAAAATGACTCGGTGAGTTGCAAATGTGGACGCTGTGCTAGCAAATAGTTCAGCGTGTATATTTCCATCCTTTAAAATATGCATTGGAATGGAAATGAACACAGCCCCATAGCTGGTATAAACCACGAACCGAGCCTCCTGCCATCCAGCTGACTCGGATTCTCAGGGAAACTATCTACTGGGCGGAGGAGAAGTGCCTCTTTGGATTTCCAAGGCGCCGTCTTTCTCTTTTGAAGTAACTGGTGCTTCTGAGTTACCGACTTTGCAGTCAGCAGACCAAAACATCGTCCACTCTGCTCCCAGTGCTCCTTGATAAGTATAAAGGAGGTCCGTGCTCCCCAGAACCCATCTGAAGATACCAGTGTTAGGCGATGGCCATGGAGGCTTAAACAATTCCATCTGGTATACACGTCATGACAGTCGATGAGTCTGACTTTCTCATGCACGAAGGAATTTCCCTCACCCTTTTCATCACTTAGAAAGGGTTCTTCCAGTTTTAGTGGGGCAGTGTTGGTTTTATTGATTATCTCTCTAATAAAAGTCCAGGCTGGTTTTGAACTTAGTAATTACGTATAACCATTGGGCTGAGGTTTCCGCTTTCTGTGTGGATCCGAACATGCTTGCTGGCTAAGCGCAATTCACGAAATACGAGATACTACCTGCAGTTCCCGGTTGTGGTTCTCACACAGCAACTGAAGAAATCTCAGAATCGGTTGCATAATGGCAATGGCGGGACTCATCGTGATTTCCTCCGCAGACTTGTCCTCAGCACTTCCTGCGTCTGGTCCTGGGCCCATAATGTCTATTTCTGGATCCATCTCTCGTCTGTACACACAATACGCTTTGGAGGTTGCTGAAGAAGCTTCTGTTAGCTGACCTTTCATCCCCTCTTTTAAATGTAATGATGAATCTCTCACTGAAAATAAAACAGCACTCTTATATTTCTGAACTAATTACCCCTGGCTAACTAAAAAAAGACGATTAGGTGGCCAAATTCTTTAACACTTGAAAGAAAAAGACATAGGACGATAGGGGCAACAATTTTCAAAAAAGGAGTTGGGGTAGCAACAAACCATTAAATCTGCAATGAGACATAATAAAGAGCTCTATGTAATGCTCTGCCAAGTGAAGAAGGCGCCGAGTCGCTGATGTGTGTGACCTGTGAGAGCTCACGCACACAAAAAGGTGAGGACAATATGACACATTTCAAAATGTTAATATCTTGTCATGCATTTTTAGTACATCGATGCCTTTGTTATTTTTAATGCCGAGAAACTTCCCATGGACCCTGGGGCTATTATCTCTGTTCTTAAAGATTAAATTTCATGAAGACATAAAAGGATTGAGGCGACTCTTCTTTGGCATGCATGTCACACTAAAATTAAGCGTTTTCGTGTCAGTGGTTGACTTATACTGATAATGTCTTGTTTAAGTTAGGCTCTGCAGAGCTCTTTCAAGGTCAACCCATGGCCCTACTAATGTAAGGATCAAGCCCGCTCCATGTTCACAGCCACAGTTGGGATATTAGACCAAGACGAGTGAGAAAACAAAGATAAGGGATATCTAAACACGGTCACCTGCACGTCTCTAGCTCCAGACCCTCCCAAGAATCAAACAATTTTTTACCTCTCATTCTTGGGCCGGATGTCATCAACTCATTGTCATCATCCCTCTTCTTGCCTCCCAAGTCGATGGTGTTGACTGTCACTGTTGATCTGATTTCTTTCTGAGCAGCCTTCATCCTATCATACAGAACTTTGAAGAATTTCTCTGACTTTTTTTGTTCGTGCAACTGCTGATAGAAAGAATACTGCAAGAAAGCATATTTTAAGATATCAATACCCCAGTGGACAAAAATAGTGTCTTATGCTTAGAATAAACATAAGCATTATAGATAAAAGCAAGCTTTAATATGCTACCCATGATTATTTCGAGATTGACAAGATTTTTCCAGTCTCTTGTATTATTTAATGCCTATTAGGAATACACTCTCTTTACTTAGCATTTTATATCAAAAGCCAACATATTTTCATGTTAATCCATCCCCACTGTGCATTTTTAAAATTTACAAATTGTAAGAAATCATATGCAAAGAGCTAGTTTTTATATTATTTTACAGTCACATATTAATTTTATATAGTCATGGATTCATAAACACAAACGCATAGATCTATAGGGTGCCTACTCTGTGTGGATCTTAGGCTAGAAGTCGGATATAAGAACTGATAAAGCAATCACCATCGCTGCCCCTGTGGATTCATCATCTGGAGAGGAACAGAAGGACCGAGCCAGTGACCGTCCTCCGTACAGTGGCTTTATGGAGAGTCTCCATTGTTGTTTTCCTCTCTATCGTCCTTACAGTATGTGTAATTTATGATGTGTTGCCAGGGCAGCCTTACTTGTGGGAATCCACTAATAAATGGGCACCGAATCCTTTAATATTTCAATCACGATGTCCCTTTGCATGGGCTCTGGGAAAAGCCCACCTTACAATGCATTGTGCTTTATCGGAATAATTATGTATAAAGGATTCAGGACTACACGTCTGGTAAAATACGTCTCAGACGCAGAAATACTGAAACTTGAGAATTTGGGGCACGGCCATGTCTTCTTGGTGACTTCCAGAATTATCTAGGAGAAGGAGGAGGAGATAGGAGAGGTGATACACTCCAGAGAAGAGACTATTTGAAGGAGGTGGGGTAGTGATAAGTTATCCATACTAAAGACAGTAGGATAGATACAGCATAAGTAAGATATTTACAATAAGAATAAAATAATCCAGGTGACTATAGAGATTAAAAGCGTTCTACAAACTTAATGCGAGACACTGTGAAGAAAATATGTAAATAATAATAATAATAATTCTCAGAAGTAGAAATGAACATAATCTGATAAAAGACATAATCTGATAAAAGTCTAAGCAGCCACGTTGTGGGAGTTTGGCTCCTGGAGATGTTTTATCCAGAAGGACTGCCTGGAGCCCTGGCCCACAGGCCCTGGGGCTTATGGGAGAGACTCTGATGATATCAAGCCTGGATATGGTTGCTTGTGATTCAATTTTAGTTGTGGGCTACATATGAGGGTGCTTCAAAAAGTTCATGGAAAAATTCCTGTATCTTTTTATTTCATTTTCCCATGACATTTTTTAGTTCCCTTAGTACCCCGTTTCCCTGAAAGTAAGACCTACTTACAGTTTTGCCTCTGGCTGAAATATAAGGCATCCCCCCGAAAATAAGACCTCCCCGAAAATAAGCCCCCCCCAGCTACCGTAACTCTGGACTGTAGCGGCAGGTGCCGCCCGCGCAACTCACTGTTGCCCGCAGTGCAGCCGGAGCAGGCAGGAAGTACGAAGTCTCTTTTAATAAAACAATAAATGTGTACCATATTCCTCTTCATGGAAAAATAAGACATCCCCTGAAAATAAGACGTAGCGCATCTTTGGGAGAAAAAATTAATATAAGGCACTGTCTTATTTTCAGGGAAACAGGGTATATACGCAGAGTTTTCTGAAACCTTAGAAGTCAGCTTCACCCCTACAACAGGATGCTCCTGAGAAAAGGACTAGAAATGCCCCTGGGAAGCAGACCAAAAACATCACAGTCACCATAGCAACTACAGTGAAACACTGAGCTGGTTCTGTTCCTTCAAAGGATACATGTAACACGAGCAGACTTCCACGGTCCTACAAATCAAGCTGAGGCTTAATCCCTAATATTTTCAATATAAAGGGTTAGAAGGTAGAAGGAGGTTCCAATAGATTACTGAGGAAATTATAGGAACCTCATGACTCTATTAAATAAAACTTTATAATTTATGAAATCCTTTCACATATATTCTTGCCCTGAAATTTATAACACAACTGGGAAATAAACAGAGGGGATTCTTAGTTCCATGTTCAAGATTAATAAAATGAAGTTTAGTGAAGCAAAGTGGTCTGTCCATAACAAGTCAGTGGTGGCGTTGGAATTGAAATCAAGATTCTTAAGAGTCAAAATGACTAAAATTAAAAAGTAACAACCTAAGTGGAAATCAATGGTTTTTTTTGTTTGGTTGTTGTACATAGGCCACATCTTTTAAAACCCAGAGCTAGTTAAAGCAGAATAATATAATTATAATGGAGAGTAAAAGTATGCTTTATAGTAATTGCAGAATCTTAAAGGAGCTAGGGCGGGGTGGCACAATAGTTAAGGGCTTGACTGCTAACCAAAGAGGCACAGTTCAAACCCATCAGCCACTCCAAGGACGAACGAGAGGCCACCTGCGACTGCAGAGGCTGCAGCCTCGGAAAGCCTACAGGGCCCTTCTACCCTGTGTATCGGGTCGCGGCCAGGGGAAAGGGACGTGAAGGCACACAGCACCATCACAGCATTTGAACAGAGAGCTTCAGGATCTCTCTTACTATGTGGTTCCACACCAAAAGAAGCCAGGCTTAGATGTTTCCGGAGACGAGAGGTAGGGGAGAAGAGAAAGGAGCAGGGAGGGAGAAAACAAACAAACACAATGAAAAGGCAGCATTTTTGCAGAGTATAAAGGAAGTGCTAAGGCGATTGCAAGAGCAGGGTGAGGGATCAGCACACCTGTGAGCAGAGGCAGGATTTACTCCAGGAAGGACTGCGGGGCTGGCTCCTGGAGAAGCAGAGCAGGGAGAAGTGAGGAACGAGAGAGAAGGGAGGCCACAATGCAGAATGACATGACGTGGCTGATGAAACTTCTTAATGGCGGGAACCAGAGTAAATGCTACCGGTAATTCGAGCGGAGAAGCTGGGGCCACACTCTATGGATTCAGTTTCTGGGTTTGCCACTAACTAATTGTGCGAGTGTGAGTAAAGAATTTGCCTTGTCGAATTATGAGCTGGCATCGACCTGATGGCAATGAGTTTGGTTTGGTTTGGTTTGGTCGTAGTTTCTTCATCTGTAAAATAGGATAAAAAGACTAATCACCCCAGAGGTCACTGTGAAAATTAACTGAGTTAACACATATAAAACACTCAGGACAGTCTTACTTTCTGGTAGAAAATATTCCTATCACTAGAAACTGCATCAATTTAAAATTTTAATATAAATATCTCTTCTACCCTTTCCGCATAACTAATTTTCAATCAAGTATGTTAAATCAATTGACTTATGTAGTTAGGGGACTGGATTTTATATCTCAGTGCCTAGAAGCAGGGGTATCAAAACAGTCCATAAACTGAGGCAGCAACACATTAATGGCTAAGGAGGCTATCAATATGTAAACCCCTCCCCCCTGGGGATTGGCAGAAGTCTTGGGTATGTGTTTTTATGGAGCAGGGCATAGGATTCATGCTAATTTTGACTCAACTTCTTAGAGCCAGGGGTCAGGGGCTGACATTTGGGTTATACAGATGTGGATAAATGGAAGCCCGCATAGGAGAATGGGTAAATAAGATTGCTACGATATATTTTTAAGTATTTTAATATACAAAAGAAACTTAATGTTGTTTTATCAACAAGTGTTTGTTGAATGGCTACAAACTATGGTAGATAAAAAGAATAGGACAAGCTCCCTGCTTTAAGAAAGCAGAAGTCTAATTGGAGAGGCAGAATGTAATAAAACACATAGCAAAACAAAGTGACTTCAGCAAAGTTCCACCAGGTGGGACAAAGCGGAAACAGTGCTCTGAGAATTCAGATAAGGGAATTCCTGCCAAAGGGCTCTATCAGACAGAGAAGATTTTGTGAAAGGGCTAGAATTTGATCAGGACTAATCACTAGGC
>NW_022103918.1:13446066-13448853 GCF_000313985.2 Echinops telfairi
TTGTTGTACATAGGCCACATCTTTTAAAACCCAGAGCTAGTTAAAGCAGAATAATATAATTATAATGGAGAGTAAAAGTATGCTTTATAGTAATTGCAGAATCTTAAAGGAGCTAGGGCGGGGTGGCACAATAGTTAAGGGCTTGACTGCTAACCAAAGAGGCACAGTTCAAACCCATCAGCCACTCCAAGGACGAACGAGAGGCCACCTGCGACTGCAGAGGCTGCAGCCTCGGAAAGCCTACGGGGCCCTTCTACCCTGTGTATCGGGTCGCGGCCAGGGGGAAGGGACGTGAAGGCACACAGCACCATCACAGCATTTGAACAGAGAGCTTCAGGATCTCTCTTACTATGTGGTTCCACACCAAAAGAAGCCAGGCTTAGATGTTTCCGGAGACGAGAGGTAGGGGAGAAGAGAAAGGAGCAGGGAGGGAGAAAACAAACAAACACAATGAAAAGGCAGCATTTTTGCAGAGTATAAAGGAAGTGCTAAGGCGATTGCAAGAGCAGGGTGAGGGATCAGCACACCTGTGAGCAGAGGCAGGATTTACTCCAGGAAGGACTGCGGGGCTGGCTCCTGGAGAAGCAGAGCAGGGAGAAGTGAGGAACGAGAGAGAAGGGAGGCCACAATGCAGAATGACATGACGTGGCTGATGAAACTTCTTAATGGCGGGAACCAGAGTAAATGCTACCGGTAATTCGAGCGGAGAAGCTGGGGCCACACTCTATGGATTCAGTTTCTGGGTTTGCCACTAACTAATTGTGCGAGTGTGAGTAAAGAATTTGCCTTGTCGAATTATGAGCTGGCATCGACCTGATGGCAATGAGTTTGGTTTGGTTTGGTTTGGTCGTAGTTTCTTCATCTGTAAAATAGGATAAAAAGACTAATCACCCCAGAGGTCACTGTGAAAATTAACTGAGTTAACACATATAAAACACTCAGGACAGTCTTACTTTCTGGTAGAAAATATTCCTATCACTAGAAACTGCATCAATTTAAAATTTTAATATAAATATCTCTTCTACCCTTTCCGCATAACTAATTTTCAATCAAGTATGTTAAATCAATTGACTTATGTAGTTAGGGGACTGGATTTTATATCTCAGTGCCTAGAAGCAGGGGTATCAAAACAGTCCATAAACTGAGGCAGCAACACATTAATGGCTAAGGAGGCTATCAATATGTAAACCCCTCCCCCCTGGGGATTGGCAGAAGTCTTGGGTATGTGTTTTTATGGAGCAGGGCATAGGATTCATGCTAATTTTGACTCAACTTCTTAGAGCCAGGGGTCAGGGGCTGACATTTGGGTTATACAGATGTGGATAAATGGAAGCCCGCATAGGAGAATGGGTAAATAAGATTGCTACGATATATTTTTAAGTGTTTTAATATACAAAAGAAACTTAATGTTGTTTTATCAACAAGTGTTTGTTGAATGGCTACAAACTATGGTAGATAAAAAGAATAGGACAAGCTCCCTGCTAATTGGAGAGGCAGAATGTAATAAAACAAATAGTAAAACAAAGTGACTTCAGCAAAGTTCCAAGTGGGACAAAGTGGAAACAGTGCTCTGAGAATTCAGATAAGGGAATTCCTGCCAAAGGGCTCTATCAGACAGAGAAGATTTTGTGAAAGGGCTAGAATTTGATCAGGACTAATCACTAGGCCAGCAGTTCAAAACCACCGCATGCTCCTGAGGAGAAAGAGGAGGCTTTCTATTCCTGTAAAGAGCTCCGGTCTCGGGAACCCGCAGGGACACGTCATCTCTATCCGTAGGGTCACTGTGAGTGGCACGGACTCCTTGGCAATGTCTGAGGAAGACTTACGGTCTCAGAAACCCACAGGGCAGTGCTACCCTGGACTGTAGCGTCGCTGCGCGTCAGAAGAGACTCAGGGCGGAGCCAGAGTCATCCATTTCTAAATACGTATTGAACCTCAAAATAAAACCATAGACAGCATGGACAACAAAGAATCTGAAAAGAAGCAACATGTGGTCTTGAACTTTGGGTTTCTTCATCCGAATGAAAGAACTCAACACAATGGCAGCTACGTCATGACAGACATCTGTGGGGCACAGGGAACGAGTGGTCAACTCTGCGCAGTGGGGTATGGGGTCAGAAACGTTTCCAAGGGAAATACATTGAGTTAGCTCTTCAAAGGGAAGAAAGCAGCATGAGCAAGCATATGGCACGTTTGAGGAACTACAAAACGCTTGGTATCGCTGGTCCCAAGAGAAAGGACAGTGAAGGGGCAAGGTGCAACAAGAAATGCAAATGAGAAACGTTGAAGGAATTACATCAAGAAGAGTCTTAGCAATACACCAGGATTTGTCTTTACAAGGCAGGTTCCAGGTTGTCAGCGTGGGGGGTCATCTTCTTCAGACAGATCCCTTTAGCGACACTGTGAAGGAAGGTTCAAAGTAAAACAAAGCTGGAGGGAGGATACCAGTGGGAAGACCATGAGGACTGGCAAAAAGGGGATTAAAAGTTGAGAATGGATATGACAGATGGTGACAGGGAAGAATCTAAAGCATTGACCATCCAGATGGTCCAGAAAGAAGGAGATTAGAAAGAAAGTGGGTCCTGGTTGGCTTTCAGTTCTGTTCAAACAACTGGGTAGATGCGTGCTCTTCACTGAAGGGCAAAGCCAAGAAAGGAGGCGATGTCTGGAAAGATAAGGGAATCTGTTTATGGCATATTGAAATGGATTTACTTGTGGGATAGCCTCTCTAAAGAGTTTAGAACAGTCTTTCTCCACCTTCCTCATGCTGCGACCCTTTCATACAGT
>NW_022103918.1:13449247-13452799 GCF_000313985.2 Echinops telfairi
GATGGTCTTAGGCGATCCCTGTGAAAGGGTCATTTGGCCCACAGGTTGAGAACCGCTGGTTTAGAAGGAAGCTGGATATAAGGTTTACAATTACATAATTTGGCTTATATTTGAGAATCATTAGCATAGAGGATAAGGCAAAGATAAGGTAAAACTGTGAATAAGGTAAAGATAGGGAGAAGTAGAATCAACAGGAGAGCTCAGATAGCTTGGAAAATATCGGGATTCGTGTAGGTAAAGATAGGAAAAGCTTTGCGAAAGCTAAAAAGAAATGGTTAGAGGTAGAAAGAGAAGGTGGGAGGAATCGTGCCCAAAGAGCCAGTACAATAGTATTAAAAAAAAAAAAAAGTCACCACTAGCAAGTACCACACAAACAACATGGAAATAAGGACTTAACTATGTTGATGTTTATGAAACAACTTGCCGGGAATTTAGTAGCAGCTTCTAGTGCAGGTCGCTTCCACCAGAAGCTGACTTATCCCCCAGCTCAGCTACATGAGGACATGCTTAAGCTGAAAGAATTGATGAGCTGTGATATTATGGTATTGAAGGACTCCATAGATAAATATTAAATGATGCAGAAGGCATCAAGAAAAGAGGGAAGGAATAGAGTCGCTGTACCAAATAGGTGTTTGACGGCTTCAAAAGTCGACAGTACAGAAGGGAGTCCAAGCTTTCCCGACGGCATTAGTGAAAAACAAGATCGCAGGCATTGATAATATGCCGAATGATAGTTCAACAAACTAATGCGGGAAGCACTCACTAGCATGCGCCAAAAACTTTTAGAAGCGCATTACCTGGCCAACTGACTGGAAGCAATCCACATATGTGCCCATTCCAAAGAAAGGTGACTCAGCAGAGTGTGGAAATTATCAAGCAATAATTTGCAAGCAAAATTTTATTGAAGATAACCCAAAAATAAATGCAGCGGTATATCCATAGGAAGCTACCAAAAATGGAAGCCAATTCATTAAAAAATGTGGAATGAGGGACATCATTACTGATATCAGATCAATCTTGGTTGAAAGCAGAGAATGTCAAAAGATGCTTCCTTTTGTTACATTGGCTCTGCAAAGGCATTTGACTGTGTGAATGATTACAAACTATGGATAACACTGACAAGGATGGGCCTTCTTTAACACTTACTTGTGCTCATGTGGCACCTGTACATAGACCAAGAAGCAGCTCTTTAAACAGAACAAGGCAACACTACATCATTGAAAACAGGACAGCTATGCATCAGGGTTGTATTCTTTCTTCACACTTGTTCAATCTATGTGCCAATCAAATAACCCATGAGGCTGGACTAAAGGAAGAAGAATGTGGCATCAGGATTGGAGGAAGGCTCCTAATAGCCTGGGATATGCAAATGACACAACCTTGCTTGCAGAAAGTGAGGGCAACTTGAGGCCCTTGCTGATGAAAATCAAAGGCGGCAGCCTTCAGGATGGATTACAGCTCAATGTAAAGAAAAGAAAAACCCTCGCAAATGGACCAATAATAACTAGCATGGCAGTAGTGGGAAAGTATTTAACTAGTCGAGAATTTCATTTCACTCGGCCCAACAACACTCATGGAAGTAGCCGTTAAGAAATCTAATGATTTCTTTTTACACTGAGCAACTCTGCTGCCAAAGACCCCACGAAAGCCCCGAAGCACAAAGATGTCACTCTGAGGACGAAGGTGACCGTGAATAAGGAAGACGGTAGAAGAATGGATGCTGACAAAGAAGACCGAAAGAACCAGGGGCTGCCAGAAGAACAAAGAATCTTCTCTTGGAAGAGGTACAGCTAGAATGCTTCTTGAAGGCAAGGATGGTGAAACTTCGCCTCACATATTTTGAAAGATTATTAGGGGAAATCGGTCCCCAGAAAAGAACATTTACCTTGGTAACGCAGAGGGTCAAGAGAAGAGAGGGTGATGGACGGACACAAGGTAAGAATGATTGTGAAACTGGTGCAGGACTGTATTGCACAGCGGGTCTCTGAGACTCAGAAGTGGCCCAACAGCACCTAATCAACAGACAACATGGAGTAGTTTCTGAAGTAATTCCTTTGGAAAATCCCAATTGCCTGCCTGGTTTTACGAGACATGGCAATTTGCAAGACGCCTGCTCAAATCCCTCCACGGACCTTTTTCCAACTTTCTTCAGCACAATCTGCGCTGCAGCTTCAGTATCATGAGCATTTTTAAGACTTTTATTTCTCCAACTATGATTTATTAGTGTTGGTAGAATTTTGATTTATTTCTATTTTCTGGTCACTCTGACATCTTGTCTTCATGAGGATGTTATGTCTAAAACAGGCTTTGATGCCTGCTCGGTGTGTCATATGGTAAGATGTCCACTGTTGAATGCATTGAATGCCTAAAGGAAGGAAAACACACGAGTTTTTATGTTTACTAGATGTGCGTGCCCTCTAAATCCCATGAAGGTCGTTGTTACTGTTGCTTTGTACCATTGACTCCGACTCTCCGTTGACCTATACACTGCATGGTCCAGTGCCCTCCTCACAGTTGTTCCTGTGCCTGAACCACGGACAGTCAGTCCCTCCAGTTGAGGGCCTTTCCCTCCTTCGCTGCCCCTCCACTTTACCACGCATGATGTCCTTCCCCAGGACTGGTCTCCCATAAAGCATGCCCAAGTTATATATGACAAAGTCTTGCCATCCTTGCCTTTAACGAGCACCCTGGCCTAATTTCTTCCATTTGCCATGAATAGGGACATTAAATCTCAAATTTCTCACTATTTGTAGACCTAGAGGATCATTCTCTGACAAGACAAACATGGAAAGAGCAGCAGGGCCAGGAGGAGGACACGAGTTCTCTGGAACAAGTGCTCAGTTCTCGATTCACCCAGTCATCTTTGCTTTGTGTGTGGAAGACACTGGGGGCAACTTGGCAGGGCTTTCAAAGTGAAAAGTGTGCCTTCTGGAAACAACGGCCTGATCCCCAGCTTGCAGGTGCGCGTTTTCTCGCCACCATGAAACACCAAGATGAAAGAAGACTTGTTCTTCTAAAGCTCAATGAATACATGAAAGAATTTAGTCTGTTTCCTAAATCCCTGAGAAATAATCTCTAAAACCTCTGCAGCTCCCCAAGTGTCTTTGATGAGTCCTTCAGACTACACCTGGGGGTTTATGACTCAGGTTGGATCTATGTCAGAAAACCTCCTGGTAATATTAATCTCCTGATATCAACCTTCTAGTATCAGCCAACCACAGCAGAAAGAGGTTAGGGTTTTCATGACATAAGGAGACCGCCCATAAGAAGTCCTAGTCACTGAAGTTCTATGAACTTCCTGGTTGGTGACAGACATGGATGCATGTCCCTTCGTGGACATGGAAGCGGCACACTGGAAGTGGAGCCAGATCTTGCCCCATGAAGATCCATTTATATCTCTCCATTTATATCACTTTTGCGATAATAAAACTGTAATCATAAGGACAAGGGGATACCCCCAAAAAGCTGAAAATTTTTTTCAAAGGTGTTGTATTAGGCATGGTTCTCACAAGAAACAAAACCAGGACACTTATGATTATATATATAATATAT
>NW_022103918.1:13453082-13454564 GCF_000313985.2 Echinops telfairi
GGCAAGCAGAGTCTGCCCACAGGCAGCAAGCAGCAGGGTGGGTCACCAACAGTCAGTAGCTCAGGAGCTTAGCGAGGCAAGCCCAGATCGGGATATTGGCAAGCAAGCAATGCAAGGCGACAGGATCCACCAGCATCAAGCTCAAGTGATGCTCACCTAGTGGCAAAAATGCTGTGGACGACGAAAGCTGTGCCCAAGGAGCTTTCTCCGGGTTTTGTTGGGTACCCCCTCCTATAGTACTTTTCATGAGTCTTGTGAGTCATTTTAGTGGGTTATCTAACCCAAGGGAGTAGTGGGATTAGCAGGACAGAGGTGGTAAAATTCTGTGATTCTGAGTTTATCACTGGAATCATGAAGGGATGGCGGAAAAACCTCAAATTTGAAGGCAGCAGTCCCAGGTGAGCAGTGACATCATGGCTGGCATTTGAGCTTCTGGGCAGCTGTGGCAGTGTGCAGGGTTGTGTCCTTTAACTGGTGAGATCTGACCTAGCTCCAGGTGGTCAAGGTCAAGAGGAAAAGTGACACATACACAGCAGGTGTCAGAACAGAAGTACAACAGAAGGAAACACAAATGAGAACTGAATTGAGTTAAACTCATCATTGCATTTTACTGTCAGAGACGTGGAGTTTGATTTTCAATGTTGGTGTGAGAAGTGGGATTTGATTTTTCCAGTAGTTCCTCTCTACCCAAGCAGTGAAAAACTCACTTACTAAAGCATATTTTATTTTGATTTTTAAATATATTTGATAGGGTGACATTTTTAGAACATGCAATTATCCGGGTAATGATCACTGTGAGATTTGGGGTGACAAGTCGGAACTAAACTTCTGAAAAGGTATATGTGGGTGGTGGTGAGATGGGTTGTGAGCGCTACTAAAACCTGTAATAATGCCAAATAGCCTGCTACGAGGAAACGCATATTGCCTCCTTTAATTAATCCCACACTTAATTATTCGATGAGTCAAAGTATTATTTTTATCTTCAGGAGTTTGACCTAAAACTTCTCTAAAGAAATCAAAATTTCTGGTTTAAGAAGTAGGCGCCTAAGGAGTTGTCGGTTTTACTGAGAACTTTGCGCAGCTCCGTCGACTCTATAACAAGTCAGATAAACGTCTAAGGAAAACGTCCTTGGAGGCTTTCTTTCCGAGGCAGTAATGAACAGCGAGAGACGATCACGGCTGCCCTGGGCTGCTCTGACAAGGAAATAAGAAAGGCACTTGACAAATGGCAGGCCCATGACGACAAACAGGTACCTGGGTTTGCGTGTTTCCTCCTTCGAGCAAGGCGATGCCCAGCAGAATGCCCTCTGAGAAAATCCTGTCGTTTTTGGTGTTCACGATAACGTCGATCACGAGCTCAGAGGCGCCTTCCTTATCCAGAAGACACTGGATGTCGGCCATGGCGATGCCAGTCTTATCGGAATCTGGTCCAGAAAAGCTTCCTGGGACGAGCGAAGGGAATAAACAAGCTTAGCAATGGCC
>NW_022103918.1:13455480-13456726 GCF_000313985.2 Echinops telfairi
TAAACACCAAAGTTTGTTTCTTTGGTATTGAAACCTTTGTTTAGGTTAAACATTCTTGTGGATGATGCTGAGACCTGGAAAAGAAAGTATTTGGTACTGCATGGTGGCAGAGTGGGGTGATCACTCAGCTGTTAACCGCAAACTCAGCCCTTTGAGTCCACGGGCCATGTCATTTACAGCGTTAGAATCCCAGCGAAGCAGGTCTTCCAAGTCCTAGGGCAGCGATTCTTAACCTGGGGGTCAAACGACCCTTTCACAGGGGTCGCCCGATTCATACCAGTAGCAAAATTACAGTTATGAAACAGCAAGGAAAATAATTTGATGGTTGTGGGGGCACCACCACATGAGGAACTGTATTAAAGGGTCACAGCATTAGGAAGGTTGAGAACCATTGTCCTATGGGATCACTGTGAATTGAAATTGACTCCATAGCAGTGAATTGTATTAAATTTTCTGAAGCAAAATATGCACATTTTCCAATAAAATTACAATTTTCTCTCACAGATAAAAAAAGAAACTATAGTCTTTTCAATAAAACATAATAAAAATTCAAGTGCTCTGAATGAAAGATTCCTTGGTAACTTTAGGGTTCCAATGTTGGTGAGAATATTTGTCTTACCTTAAAAAACAAATTAAACACCTTAAGTAGTGGAAAAGAGAATCCTTATTTGTAGAAACCATTTTTCTTTTTTAAGGCTAGAAAAGTGCTAAGTATATGGCATACAGTAAAATAAATACTCTTGTTAAAATAAATGATACATAAATTCTAAAATGTTTTGATCAGAAGATGGTGGACAAAAGTTATTGTATTCCTACATAAAACATTAATTCAGTCACTGTGTCTTCAATAGTGTATCGATTTTCTCTTATAATATATTCACTTGCGTGACGAGGAGCATGTTGTTGTGAGGCTCTGGGAAGCGATGCCTCGTATTGATATCGTATGGGAGAACGGGACTGCTGCGCCATTGCCAAAGCTGTCTTCTTCGCAAAGAACAGACTCCAGGGGAGCTTTTGATGACGTCTCCCCTCTACTGGCCCATAGCTATTAACCCATGGTCATCTACATCAGTGCTCAAAAAATGTCCCACATGTCACAGTGCCAAAAATATTAAGTCACTCGGAGAGTCTGAGCTGCTTTTCCTGACAGCAACTTACAAGCTTTTGATACTTCAATGGCTAGAAAATAGACATGCACTGCATTGCATTATATTTCCTTAGGACTTGTTCACATGGATTGTGGTAA
>NW_022103918.1:13458341-13488357 GCF_000313985.2 Echinops telfairi
TTTCCTCCCCTAGAATAAAGTTGTTCATAATGAATCACAAGAGTACAAATGTATCATACCATATTAGAACAAGCTTCAGATTCCTAAATTCTCTTTACGCAGGTAAAATTCACACCAAAGACTCTGATCAGAGTTGTCCACACCAAAATTAATAAAGTAACACTCATCCCTTGTATCCTATCGCAGGCCACATAGCACCATGCATGTCCTGACTACACAACATTTACGGGACTAGTGGTTGTCTGGCAGTTGCATTCTCATTTCCCATGCAGAAAATCTGGTTCACTTTCGGAACCATGCATTTCATTCACAACAGCCACCTGTCTGTAGAGGCTACTACTGTGTTGCAATGAGGCTGCAGGGCTTCCAGATGAAGACAGACTATGAAGGAAGCACTGCTAACTGTATGATCGGCTAAAGCAACCATCCAGGAAAAGCCCTGTGGGCCATAGTGGTCCACGGTCAATGTCAGCGCCATGAGAACACAGGCCAACTCAATGACATCATGAGTGGTGCATGGAGACGGGTGTGAACCAGTAACACTGTCAGAGCGGATGGCACAAAAAACTCTGTCAAAAAGTGATTCTTCAGCAGAAATGCATTAACTTTAATTAAAATAGCCCTATAAGTAGTTATAACAATAAAAACTTTTTATCCATAAGCTTAGCTGAGGTAGAGTCAATTATTATGGCCCTTCTGGCCATCATTCCTTATGTGATGTGCTAGCATTCTGGACTCAATGCCTGCAAACATAATTAAAGAGTGAGCTGTGCTGCTAACCATTAGGTCAGCAGTTCAAAATCACCAGCCACTCCAGAGGAGCAGAGCAGAGGAGCAGCCCTGAAACCCAAAAGGAGCGGAGGAGCAATGCTGAGACCATAAGGCAAAGAAGCGAGACCATGAAATAGAGCAGAGGAGCAGCACTGAGCCATAAGGCACGGCACTGGGCTTCCTGGACCATGGTTCAAAGCAGAGGCCCGGGGACCACCGAGCAGAAAGGTTAAGGACCAGGGAGACATGCCTGCCAGCAAGGCTAAGCAGAGGCACTGCAGACAAAAGACTTGTATCCTTAACATTCTGTTAGCTTCCCTGGTAAACACCCATCACAAAGAGCATTGTCTGTGAGTTTGTGTGGACATTACAATGAATTATTGAACCCAGTAGAAAAGTCGTTTACAGAAGAAGGAACAGCTGCTGTCAGAATAAGGTAATGAGGGATGGCTTTGAGCTAGCGTGGACTTTGGGTCTTTCTCTCTATTGAAGCCAGAGGCGGTCAGCTGTGGCACCTATGCCAATTTCTTGGTGCTAAAAAACGAAGTAATAATAGGTATAAATGGAACAGGATTTTTGTTTGTTTTAGTGGTGTCCCATTTAAGAATAGAAATACTTTCTATACTGCTGCTTCATAAATTCCCCAAGCCTGACTTCTGTTTCCAAACACAGAGTCTGTCTAGAAGAAAGAGAGGTAAATCCAGTGCCCCACCCTGCCGCAGAGTATTCTTAGCCACTGGCACGTCTGGGATGGGGTACAGTGATGAGAGCTCAGATGGAAGCCATTTCCACGCATGCCTCTAATGCAAACGAAGTCATTGTAGAGCCATCTTCAGAAACGCTAGTGTCCAGGGTTAAGTAATTGTCTCAGAGCTAGCATTGCCAGGGCAAAAATCTGGAGCAGTATAAAAGCATGATTACTTGATTTTGAAACAAATTCTACCACAGCTGAAAAGATGGGTTTCTGCACTGGTTCTTCAAACCCCAGAAGAATTCCAGACAAAGCTCCCATGGAAGGTGCCTTTGTTGGGTTAGGCCAAGAAGCAAGGAATGTCCTTTATAGGCATTTCCATATCAGAGTCAGTTCCAGGCCACCAGACACAGATGTACGCCAATGTCTCCCTGTGAACACTTCCCAGATGTGCTAAATGTAGTGTAGCCAAGATAACTAGCAGCCACCTTCTGAAATTACAACAAAACATCTCCATAAAAAGACATCGTTCGTGGCCAGAGAAGACCTATTGACAGCTGCAATGGCTGAGAGCAGGCCCCACCCCAACCCCGGCCATTGCCGATTGAACGAAATCCAATCTACCAAGAATTAAGAAACGCAGGAATTTATCTATAATACATTGGAAGCATAATGAAAGTTGTGAAACCTAAGAAGAGCTAAAACTTATCCTGGTGGCACAGTGAACAGAGTACTGGGCTAATCACCAGGTTCCGAGGACAGACACGCATCTGCCTGCTGGTCTGCAGGAGGAAACTGAAGCAGCCAGCCTGCATGAAGACGCAGGGACGAGGAACCCTAGGGATCGGTTCTATTCCAGTCCCCAGAGCAGTGCTTCTCAACCTTCCTCAGGCCACGACCCTTTCTTACAGTGCCCCATGTGGCGGTGACCCCCAACCATAAAATCATTTTCCTTGCTACTTCAAAACTGTCATTTTGCTACTGTTATGAATCGGGCGACCCCTGGGAAAGAGTCGTTCGACGATGCCCCAAAGGAGGTCGAACAGGTTGAGAACTGTTGCTCCAGAGTCAGTGTGAGTCAGAATTTGGCTCGATGGCACCAGATTTGATTTATTTGGCTTTTCTTGTTGTTGTTTGTTTGAGAAAGGACTGAAGAGTTGGATGCTTTAAGAAGCACAACACTATTCCCCTTTAATAGGGGATAATAGCAGTAGGAATAAAGAATACAAGGAGGCGATCTTTGAGAGCCTCATTCCACATGTGTCCTCCTCCCCGGGGATACGTGATGCACAAATCATACGTTTTTTCCGTTTTGCCTAACATAATCTAGACGTCATCCAAATTGCACACTGTAACAAGAATCCTAGAAAACTAAATCCTCAGCTAGAATTTACAAAGGCAACGAAAAGTGCAAACTAAAAATGTGTAATTTAGTTTCTTCCCTCAAAGACTAGTGATGAGCTATTAATCAGCCAGGACAAGAACGTCAACAAAATGGGACTGTATATGCCTGCAGCCACCACATAGTTTTATTTTAATGTTAAACTTTAGTATTAACATAATTGGTGTTGCACTAACCTTTGGCTTCAATGACAACATGTTTGATTAGCTATTTTTCCTCATTTGAATTCCTAGGGGTAAAAAGGTACATTTCCAATTTCAAATAAATTATTACAGTAACTGTATCTTAATGGAATTATATTAGGTTCACCATTATAATCGACTGAATTGTCAGGGAGCTCTTTTGGGAAAATCTGACCAATTTCCGATAATGGAACTGTCTAATGGCTTGAACAGCTTGGTCTCTGCGTCACAGGAGTGCACACCAACTCTTTGTCACAGTGCTTTTGCCAACTTTCTTAAGATAAGCCACACAAACTTCAGTAGTAGTTGTCATTGCATACAGTTACAAGATGCTCTTATTGACACAATGTCACAATCATTATACGCTTTACAAACCACATGGAAGTTTCAGTCATGCTAATAAATCACTTCGACAAAGAACAACTGTGGAAATATTAAAAAAAAACACACAATTATCCATACAATGCAATAACAAGGAACTTCCAGGTTCCTTCCTCCCATCCTTTCTCCCTGTAACTCATTACCTCACATACTTAGTTCCATTTCTACCATGAGCCAAAGGAGCTCTCCTGGGGCCATGGATCCGTGCCTGGCTGGTAGTTGGACCCACTCAGCGCACCACGGGAGAAACACCTGGCATTCTGCCTCCATCAAGACCACAGCCACACAAACCCTCGGGGCAGTTCCACTCTGCCACGTGGGTCGCTGTGAGGCAGCATCAAGGCAATGGTATGAAATAGCAACCGCCACGTGTCAGGAAGGAGAAAGGTGGGTCTGCGCAGCAATTCAGAGACATTTCAAACACTGAACGTTGGAACAGATGGCGTTTGCAAGTATACTCTTCAGACGAGTGACTCTACTTCTGAAATCTGGGGGGTTACACAGTCAACCATGGATGAGGTTTAGACACTTGGTTGCTGAAGATAAGTTCATGAAACCACTCCCAGTATATCAAATATCTTTGCCAAGACAAACAGGGCAGCTAAGAAGGCGTGGTTATAGGGCAAGTTGGTGCTCCTTAGATGGTAAGAAATAAAGGAAACGGCACCAGTTCCCTTTGAGTGTTTCCTCAGGGTCTGAATTACAGGAGGCATCCTGACTGACATCTAACTTAAAACCCAGTGCCATCGAGTCGATTCCAACGCATAGTGACCTCACAGGACAAAGCAGAACTGACCCTGTGGGTTTCCAAGTCTGTACATCTTTACAGGAGTAAGAAAGCGTTACCTTTTTCCCACAGAGCAACTGCTGGTTTCGAACACCTGCCCTTGAAGTCAGCAGGCCAACGCACACCCACACACTCAACGCTCTTCTTTCTCAACCATCTTAAACACAGTCTGTTTAGGTTCAAGGCAGAGCACGTATGTCATTCCTCCCCAACAGTGCTTGAGACTGGATTTATGCTTGGACGAGTTTAGTTATCTGATGCCGATGAAGAAACTTTCATCTGATCTCTACACCACAACTACCTTAGAAGAGAGCAAAGACGTAAAAGATGAGCAGACACACTTTCAATACCATTTTCTTATTGAAAATGGACTCATCGTCTATCAACGGCTCATAAAATACACTCCAATGGCAAAGGTTCCAAACCAGAATATGGCACCCTCGGGGGTTCACTAGTTACAGCGCCGTCAGTGCAAGCACGGGAACTTACATCAAGGCCTGCAAAGGCATGTCAAGTGTTGAATTCAAAGCTGGAGTAAAGACCGTGTCACCAAAGATAGCACTGTGAGCTAGGCAACTCATTAACGCGCGACAGGTACCGAACATCCCAGCGCACTCAGTAAGTAAAAGCTGGAGTGGGGAGGAGGCACGAATAAATGGAAAATCATATGTGAAGTACACAGGAGAGAGGCTTTCCTTCTGGAGCGTGGGAAAATCCGATTGCCTTTGAGGTTCTGAAGTTCTAGCCACAGATGCTGTGACCCTGTGGGATTTCCTCAAACATGTAGTAAAGACTGGGGCCACGGGCACAACTTTGCGAGGTGGGGTTGTGACTGTGATGGGAAGTTAGGTTGGTTCGGATTCATGGTGGCTCCATGTGTTGAAAGACAGCACTGTTGGGCTCTGTATGCACCTTTCTGCACCTGTGGAGGCTCCTGTCCTCAACAGCCCTGCAATCCATGGGCTCAGAGCTGCGACTGACAACTGCGAATGTCTCCCCATAAAAGAACAGGAGCAAGAAAAGGAGCCATGTGACTCAGAAGCACTGGCAAGGGGACACGTGGTAGGGAATCATTTTTTTTTGCCTCCACCCCCCCACCCCTTGTTCCTCTCATGTCCTCCCCTGCTATACACACAGAAACCTCATCCTTTTTGTGAAAAATAGAGATTTTCTTTTTCTGAAGTGGGAAGGGGAAACTAGTACTTATACTTAGTTTAATTAGTAATTATACTAGTTAAACTAGTATTTAAACTAGTACTAGTATACAAACTAGTACTAGCATACTTATACTAGCACTTATTAATCAATGCAAACAATTTGACTCACTGGCCTTATGATCTCAACAATTTTATTTAACTAAGTTTCCCCATCTGTGGATAAATAACATCCGCATCACAGGGCTGTTTTAAGGCTTAGAAATTATATAGGAAAACCCAAGAGGTCAAAAGTCATATTAGTGTTTGCTATGATATCAAAAAATGTTTAATGAATCCAATTTTTAGCATTAATTTGTCCACAAGAGCACCTTTTTACCATAAGAATTTATCAATTCTCATGAGCTAAACATTGTGTTCTACATGCAAAGCATAATTTCCAAAAATGTTTACAGTGAAAAACTGAGACCATGACTAAGAACCAATGGAAATTAGAAATTCCTTAAATCCTCATCAGTATCCCAAGTACCAACACAAATATTATCAAAAGAAAATGAGGCCTTCTGTCAAGGAAACTTACAGACACTTGAACCAACTAAAAGAAAAAAAAAAGTGCCGCATGTCTATTTTATGAAGAGCCTATTTCCAAAATCTTCGACTAGGCTTATGAACATTGTTTTGAAAATCATTTTGTTTCTCTGTGGCCTACATCAATGCGGGGGTACCACTGTTCTCTGTATCTAGGACTAGAACGAGAGGCGACGTCACTGACAAGTCAAACTGTTTTAATGACATGAAAGCACATTGCTGTTGCGAAAGCACAGCAGCAGGCCGTTCTGGAAGCTCACCGTGTGCTAGGTGTTTGCAAGAGGAGCACACATTTCACAGGTTTGTGAACCGTCCATTGAAGTGAGCTTCTGAAAGAAACATGAGCACATTCTCAGGCTGCAAAGAAGCTTAAAATCCTCAATAAATTCCATTTGCGGTAAACCAACTATTTTGAATTAATAACGTGAAGAAAAGAAAGAGTCATCTCAGTGAACTACAGGTTGAAAATCTTTTCCAAACAGGAAAATAACCAATGAATGAATCAATCTCTCTCTTTTTCTTTCCCCTGCTCCAGAATCTTCACTGAGAGAGAGAGAGCCCTAGGGTTGGTGCTGGGTGACTACAAGGTCAGCAGTTCAAAGGTACCAGTACCCCCTAGGAGAAAGATGAGATTCTCTGCTCCTGTAAAAATTTAAAGTCTTGAAAAAACCTACTCAGGACTGTTAGGAGTTAGAAACAACTTGATGTAAGTGAGTTTGGGGGTATGAATTTTAATGCATATTCATAATCATCATTTATCAAGTCTTTGAGCTTCTAAGAGTATTGGTCGCTCCCTTTGGCACTGCTGATAACAGAAGGCTGGGAGGCTTCTAAACAGTCAAATGAACAAGCATATCTCCTTCGCTGCTAGAAGCTTACATATTTCTTTGATTCTACACTGCACAATTTTATTAACATTTTAGCATTTCTGATAGCCAGATCATTTTAAAATCAATGGTATGTCATGGTCTAATTAGCAGCATTTCTTTTCTTTCTTGTGATAAATAAAATTACATTATGCCTTACAACTGATGATAGAATTGATGAAATATATTGAGTGAAAAAATAAGTATGCCATTTAACAACGACACTGTACCTCAAACTAAGCTCCAAAAATCACAATTGTCATTGTTGTCAGAAACAAAGAAAGATGGAATTCTATAAGAAATTTGGAGATTTAATCTTTGGTCATTTAATCTTGTGATCGAATATTTGATATCCAATATTCACCACTAAGTGTTCTTTTTGACATAATCCATTACCATCATACATGTTGATGCTATATGCCTTGAGTTATGCTTGCATTAAGATTAGCAAAGAACATAACACTATTAACAGAGTGTTGTATTTATTATAAATCGAGAGTAATAAAAGGTAAATAAGAGATATATAGTTAACTAAATGATGAACCATCCATACTATTAAATGTCTCTCTTTGAAAATGCCACCATCGAAAGCATCTCACATTCACTAAAACCAGTTGTTACGTTACTTCTGAATCATGACGCCCCACCATGTTAGGGTTGAATGGTGCTCCATGTGGTTTTCAATGGCTGATGCTCAGAAATACGTTGACAAGTCTTTCTACCAAGGCTTCTCTCTGGGTGGAATCAAAGTGCCAATCTATCAATTGGCTACTGAGGATGTTACCTGTGTGCACCAAGAGATTCTTCCCACCCCTTAGATGAATAAAATAAAAACACGGGCAGTGGCAAGACCTGGCCAAGATGTGGAGAAATTGGAACCCTTACACATTGCTAGTGGAAATGTAAACTACAACCATTTTGGAAACCTGTTTGGCAGTTCCTTATACTCAAACAGTTACTCTATGACCCCACAATTCCACTCCTAGGAATAAAGCAAGAGAAACAAAAACCATGTTCACGGAAAACTGTGTGCACATCATTCACAACAGCCAAAAAGGCATAAACCACCCAAATAACAATCGATTGATGAATATATTAAAAAATTGTGATATAGCTAAACAGTAGAATATTATTTAATATTAGCAATAAAAAGAAAAAGAAGACTGTCACGAACACACACACAATGCATTATTTTATTTAGATGAAATGTGCAGAGAGACAAATCCACAGATACAAATGAGAGATGAGTGGTTGCCTAGGATTGGGAGGGGCTGCTAACGGGTATAGAGTTACTTTGTGGGGTGAGGAAAATGTTCTAAAATTAGAAAGCCGCATTGCTTGCAAATCTGTCAATATATGAAAACTCACTGTAAGAGGGTCAATTTTATGATAAATGAATTATCTTTCAATAAAGCTGCTAAAATAAATTCATAAGATTTGTTTTAAAAAACCAGCCTAAATTATTTTAAAGTGCATATCTAACGGGAAAAACTATCAGTTCTGTCTGGATTTTTGCTAAGCAGCTAAGCCATTATTGCTACTTACCACAAAGTTCTTGCATTTAAATACATCTGTACAACAGATGTATTCTAATGGCTCATGTTTTGGATGTTACATCTGCTAGTAAAATGTAGTGAGGCTCAAACTGCTAATTAAATATGAAATTGTATGTGTCAATTAGGAGCCAATTTCTTGTTAAAACTGCTTAATGTTTCAGGCACAATAAATTGAACTAGTATCTACGAGTGGTTGGTTTTGACCTGTGTGGGAAGGCGGGCCAGTGCACCGAATACAGGCTAGACAGTTTCCATGGATACCTCACAGTAACTGAGGTGTAGAAACTAAAAACTATAAACAACTGCATGGAAATTATGTCTCACAAAATATATTAGTTTAAAAGAAACCAAAAAACTAATCTTCTTGAAGAAAGATACCAGAATTACTTTTTTTTTTGAGAAATGAAAAAGAGTTTTCTCTTTTAGGGGGAAGGAGGACATTTTTTTAAAGAACAGTTTTTCAAGTCCTTCATAATTCATATAGAGATCCATTGAAAATGTGTCACTCATCATAAAATTTGTAGAAAACCTCAAGAATTTATAAGATAGTTAGCTTTTCTAGGAATCCAGCAGTCAGGTTTTGCATGGCATCTGTTCAGGAGAGGTCGGGCCTCGTACAAACCAAAGAGCAACCCCCTGCCATGGAGTTGACTCCAGTGCAGGGCAACCCTACCGGATGGTCTAGACTGCACCTGGGGGCTCCCAAGTGTAGACTGCTCCCACGGAAAGCCAGAGTGTTAGGGTAGTGAGGCTCACACTGCTAATGAAACATGAAATTGCATGTGCCAATTGGGAGCCAATTTCTTGTTAAACTGCTGAATGTTTTAAGGCACAACAATTGAACTACCATCTACGGCTGTTGGGTTTTGACTTGTATGGGATGGCGGGCCAGTGCACTGATACAGGCTAACACTATGCCGGAGTGGAAAGCCTCATTCTTTTCCCGTGGAGCGGTTGCTGGTTTTGAACTGCCGACCTTTTGCCAAAACGTTTCCATGCACTTTTTGATGCCCCCACATATGTCCATGGTTCCATGGAGTCCAGAAATCCTGATCAGAGAAAGGAGCATAGCCAATGGAGCTGTTTCCTACATGCAACACGTGCAGCTCCTGTCTGCTGAATACACAATGACTACGCTGCTAGGCATATATAGTACATGTATAACCTGCAACACACATTGCTTGACAGTCATAGTATGTGTACAGTATGTTCTATCTAAAAAGATTATTGTCTAACAGGAATACTTTGAATCAGAGGCTTAGCATCTAATCTCATATATCATCAATCTTTTGTGTGTTGAAGCATTACTTCTGTTTCATTTTCTCTTGAGAATATTACTGTGAAGTGCAGCATGGCTCCTATAGGCCACTAACCCAGGGGTAGTGAGAGCAGCAGCAAAAGCCAAGTAGATGCTTTGATTCAGAAGGGAAACAGAAGCAACAAAACAGCACAGAGCTGGGAAAGAAGTGAGTGCTGTGGCTCACGCTTTACACACAGCACATGTCACATGGCAAACTGGTGGCCCACGAGGCTCTCAAATAAAATGAAAATAGAAAAAAATTGTTATGAAGAAAATAGCGCTTATGGGAGATCGAGGCAATACCATACACACAATTCCCTTGTTACATTTTTTTTCAGAGCATCGTGGGCCACAAAAAATTACCTCAGGGGCTGGATGTGGCCCACGAGCCACCAGTTTGACACCCCTGCTACAGAGCCTCAAAACAAAGCAACCGAAAAGCCCCAAACTGTTGAAGCACTGGCTCCCTTGAAAGTTACAAGGATAAAAATTAAGAGAAAAGGCTAGATCAGATGTTGGAGAAGTTGCTAATGATATGAATTGCGGACCAAACACAAATGCAAGTCTCTCTCAACACATTGACGATGATGCTAAGTCGGGAAGCTTGCTCAAAATGCTTAGAGAGAAAGCAGCATAGGACTACGATAGGGGGGAACTGTGCGACATCCAAATGACAGAATGTCTTCTCTCACAGACTGTTGTGGATGTTTGTGGGCCCAGATCAGCTCACAAACGTCCTCCCTGCTGCCAGACCTGCTGTCTCTCCACATCATAGGGGTGGGCCTGCTCCCTGCTGCTGGGGACAATGAGCTAAGGCTTGGGACCATTAGCTTGGTTCCTGTAGGTGGGGTTTACACCCTACTGATAATAGTTCCTATGGTGACCCAGAGAACATGTCAAAGTTAAGCTGCCATTCTAAATGTAGGATCCACCCATCTTGTCAAGTGTATACCCGCAACCCCTCTCTTCCTATTGGGTGTATGGCCCTAGGCCACCCACTCTCACTGCTGTATAACCTACAGCGCAACCCCTTCCTCTGACATATGTCTTTACCTGTAATTAGTGGGCTTGCAAGTCCCCAAAAGGTATATAGGCCTGGGTCAGCAATAGAGGGCTCTCTCTCTCTCTCTCTCTCTTTCTCTCTCTAGCTGGGCTCTCGCTGGCTGCTCCCCTCTCTTCCTCCTCTCCTCTCATGTCCTCCTTCCCTTCCCCCTCTCTCCACGTGGACCACCAAGCGGGGTTGAGGTGAGCAATGCTACCATGTAATGTGTCTGACTGCATTATTGTAATATCTCTCCGCTACCTCTCATGCTCTCGATGACCTTAATATAATACTTATATATCTCAACCATACAATTGTGCATTGTTGAACCCATGGGTAGTAGTGCTGGGGGCTGGCACCCCACCTCCCAGATGTTAATCGACACATGGCTATATATTGAATTATTCCAGCTGAATTTAAGGAACATGGCCTCTGAATTCAAATAGTCTGGTATTTCCTAATCAACAGACCTTGTAATTACAAACAGATGACTCCGCCCACCATCCCTTTTCTCCTTCCGAGGAAATAAGACTACACATCTTCCAGATTTGGCATGAACGTTGTAATGTTATTCAACAGCCATTTCGGAATCAAACAAAACTGAGCCTGAGAAGAGCCAGCCTAACTTCCGTGAGGAAAGGAGCTGTTTCTCACGCCACGTTGCTGGGAAGACGTGACCACCCACCTCCTAAACTCAGACCATCAGCAGGTTAGGGAAGGGAGAAGAGTGCCATTGCATCGGCTCGTTCTGTCCCCAAATCACGTTTTCACTCCGAGATGATTGAATCCAGACTCACTCCCCAAACTCCAAATGCAATCAGAATGCATGGTAACAGAGTTGTATTCTTTGACCCACTTAATCCAGCATCGCAGAAGGACCAGTGTGAGTGAAGGGAAGAATACATTTATGTGACTCGGGGAGACGAGTGAATCTGCAGAGAATCCAATGAAACTAACACCGACCTGCATATCAGCACACTTTCACAGATACCATCGCATCTGATCCTCTCAACAAACTAACACCTAATGTAGGAGCCAGAGCGTCAACTGCACTATTTCGTGGTTGGTGCTGGTGTTTGGTGCCGAGTCTGTTCTGTCCTAGAGCATCCCTGGGCACAACAGAATGAAGCACCCCGACCTTGTGCCGCACACACAGTGCTGCTGTGCTTGAGCACATTGTTACAGTCACGGTGTCGATCCATCTCACTGAGGGTCTACATCTCTCTCGCTACACCTGGACTTTCCCAAGCCAGCATGATATGCTTCCCCAGGGACTGGTCTCTCCCGACAAGGTACAGGAGATGAAGTGTCACCATCCTTGCCTCAAAAGAACATTTTGGCTGTACTTCTTCCAAGACAGGCTTGTTTGTCCTTTTGGCAGTCCATGGTACTTTCAATATTCTTCACCAGCACCACCATCCAAATGCATCGTTCTTCTGCAGTCTTCCTTAGTCAATGTTCAATTTCACACGCACATGAACCGAACCGAACTAGCTGTCATCACGTCAATGCTGACTCTGAGTGACGCCCCTGTGACTTTCTGAGACGGTAAATGTTTACGGGAATAGAAAGCCCAGTCTTTCTCCTGAGGAGATGCTGGTGGTTTCGAACTGCCGACCGTGATAATAACAGCCCAATGCTTAACCACTAAGCCACCAGGGCTCCTCCACTGTATGTGAAACACTTGATAATGTCGTGGTTTGGGGTCAGCATCACCTTAGTCCTCAAAGTAACATCCTTGCTTTTCAAAATAGGTCTGGTGCAGCAGACTTTCCTAATACAGCATACTGTTTGGTCTCTGGATCACTGCTTCCATGAGCATTAACTGTGGATCCAAGCAAGACAAAATGCTTGGCAGCTCCAACCTTTTCTCCATTTGTCATGATGTTACCTACTGGTCTAGCTGTGAGGATTTTGGTCTTCTTTACATTGAGTTGTAATCCATACTTAAGACTGAAATCCCTGATCTTCATCTGCAAGTGCCGCAAGACCTCCTCACGTTCACCAGGCAAGGTTGTCATCTGCGTATCAAAGGTGGTTCGTAAGCCTTCCTCCAATCTGCATGCTGCATTCCTTCTCATTTAACCTAGTTTCTCGATTTGCTCAGCATACAGACTGAGTAAACATGGTGAAGGGATAAAACCGTGAAGCACACTGTTTCTGATATGTAAACCATGCCATATTTCCTTGTTCTGTTCTCCCAACTGCCTCTTGATTCATGTACAAGTTCTGAATGAGCACAATGAAATGTTCTGGAATTCCCATTCTTCTTAAAGCTATCCATAATTTGTTGTGATCCACACAGTTAAAACCATTAGCATAGTCTATACAACAAAAGGAAACCTCTTTCTGTTATTCTCTGCTTCCTACCAAGATCCATCTGACATCAGCAATGATACCTCTTCTTTCACATCCTCTTCTGAATCTGGCCTGACTTTCTGGTAGCTCTGGATCAATGTACAGCTGCAACTGTTGTTGGATGATCTTGAGCAAAATTTTACTTGCATGTGATATTAATGATACTGTTGTATAATTTGAGCATTCGTTTGGGTCACACTTTTCTTTGGAACAGGCATAAATATGCATCCCTTCCAGTCAGTTGGCTAAGTAGCAGTCTTCGAAATTCTTGGCATAATGAGTAAGTGCTTCCAGTGCTTCATCAGCCTGCTGAAATATTTCCATTGGTATTCCATCAGTACCCGGAGCCTTGTTTCTAGCTAATGCAGTCAGCACAGCTTGAACTTGTTCCTTCAACACCAAATGGTTCTTGATCATATGCTACCTCCTGAAATGATGTAATGTGGACCAATTCTTATTAGTACAGAGACTGTGTATTCTTTTCATCTTCTTTTGATGCTTCCTACATAATTCAATATTTTGTACATGGAGTCTTTCAATATTGCAGCTAGAGGCTTGAGTATTTTATTTTAGTTCTTTCAATTTAAGATGTGCTGAATGTGCTCTTCCTTTTTGGTTTCCTAACTTTAAGTCTTTGCACATTTACTTATAATATTTGCCTTTTTCTTCTCCAACTCCCCTTAGAAATTTTCTATTCAGCTCTTTGACGTCATTTTTTTCCACTTGCCTTAGCTCAGTGGTTCTCAACCTTCCTAATTCCGCAACCCTTTAACACATGTTGTGGTGACCCCCAATCATAAAATTTTCATTGCTACTTCATAACTGTAATGTTGCTGCTGTTATGAATCAGGCAGCCCCTGTGAAAGGGTCATTCGACACCCAAAGGGGTTGTGACCCGCAGGTGAGAACCATTGCCTTAGCTACTCTATGACTGAGAGCAAATTTCAGAGTCTTTTAACATCCACGCTGATCTTCTCTCTTTCCTGTTTTTAAATGACCGTTTTCTTTCTTCATGAATGATGTTCTTGATGTCCTCCCACAGCTCATTGTGTCTTCTGTCATTAATGTTCACTGCAGCAAATCTGTTCTTGAGAAGCTCTCAAAATTCAAGGGGGATAGACTCAAGGTCATATTTTACCTCTGGTGGAATTGTTTGGATTTTTTTCATCTTAAATCTAAACTTACATATGAGCAATTTTGGTCTGTTCCACAGTCAGCCTGCTGTGACATTTAGCTGCTGATGTTGAGCTTCTCCATAGTCTCTTCCCTCAGAGACCGTCCATTTGATCTGTGTGGCTTCCATCTGGAGAAGTCCACGCACACAGTCACCATTTGTATTGTGAAAAGGTATTTGCTATGAGCAAGTCATTCGTCTTGCAAAATTCTACCTTGCAGTCGACAACTTCATTTCAAGACTATATTTTCCAACTATTGTTCCTTCCTCTTTGTTTCCAACTCTTGCATTCCAATCGCCAATAATTACCAATGCATTTTTTATTGTATTTTTTATCACTTCGGATCAATGACATTCTAGAATTCTTCAATTTCTGCTTTACTAGCTCTAGAGGCTAGGAACCCTGTTGGAGAATGGTTACAAGTTGGGCTATAAACTGCATGGTCAGTAGTTTGAAACCACCAGTGCCCCACAGGTGGGCACTATACTATAAAGAGTTATAGTATTGGAAACTAACAGAGACAGTTCTACCCTATCCTAAAGGGTTGCTAAGAGTCAGAGAGGACTCAACAGCAGTAAGTTTGGTTTAGAGGAGCTTTAGGGATTGGTGCATGCATTTGAGTAATAGTTGTATTAATTGGATTCCTTCCTATGTGGATAGATATGATCCTCTCACAGCCAGCAATGTAATGCAAGGTAGACCTTGAAATGTCCTTTTTTGATGATACACACGTGCCATTTCTCTTGATTGTGTTATTCCTGGCATGGTAAATCCTATGATTCAAAATGGCCAGTGCCAGTCCATTTCTGCTCACTCACACCTCGGATGTCTCTCTTATGAGTGACATTTCATTTTTACTGGCTTCTAATTCTCCTACATTCATACTTAGCACATGCCAAGTTCCAATTATTAATTAATGTTTCCAGCTGTTGCCTCTCACATTTCACCATGCCCATCAGCAAATGCATGCCCAGTGCCTTAACTTCCATGGGCTTTTCTCTCTCCATGTCACTAGAGAAAGCAGCTCTTCCTCATCCATAATTTGAGTGCCTTCTGAGCTGAGGGACTCACCTTGTGGCACTATACCTGGCAATATTCTGCTGCTGTTCATCAGGCTTTCAGAATCTCACGATGTTTGGATGCTACGCACAAGATTTTCAAGCAGAAATTCCTCCACAGTGGGCAGCCAATTCCTTCGCCAGAGTCTGTTTTTAGTCTGGAAGCTACATCCCACGCTCTGCTTTTCCAAATGTTTTGGAAGAATGTGCATTTGTTTCAATTCAATGATAAAATAAAGATAGTGTTTGAAAAACTAGAAAATGTTCACCAGAAGTGTTGAGGACAAGGGATGGTGGAAAGGTTGAGATGGGGAGAACTCTCTGTAAAAACATGGTTATATTAAATACAAATCTCCAACCAGGATTTGTTGACAGTAGCCAGCTATCCCGCCCTACTTCTTACTCACTATCTTCCCGATTGCCCACAGTTCTTCATGTTTTCTACCTTCTTTCCTCCTCAGCTGAAGCCAACTCCTTTCCTGAAGTCCCTTTTGCTTCCATGTGACTGCTCCCCTGCCCCCAAGGTACAAAAGGTCTCTGAAGGCAGCAACTCCACCAGGGGAGCACCTGTGTTCCCTTCATTTGTTTTGCCCTTCCAGAGCTCTGCTGTCTTCACCAACAACTCCTTCCCATCCTTCCCATCTCAGCTAATGGGCCATTTCCTTGGGAAAGTAGTTTCATGGGAACCCCTCCTTAACCTAGCAGGCATCCTCTGCTTACACACTTCGACAGCACTCTAGACTTCTCCCTACCTGTAAGTAAACAAAGGAAAGAAATGGAGTGGGCCCTGCCCACCTAGTCAGTGTCTGATACCTTTGTGAAACTATAAACTACGAGGGAGCAGTAGATTATTCATCAATGCACCTCCAGAGTCTGGCTGGCATTCAATATTTTCTGTATGTATATACTGTTTCGCTTATTGTTATATTCTCACCTACCACTGCATTGTATTATATTCATGATTTCCTATTTTATTCTACACAGTTCAGAGTCTTATTTATCTGCTTCAAAAATCACCTAAACAAAGTCATACTGTGAAATAAATGTTTTTTATCCTATCGTTCCCTCGGTTGAACAGAAAACATCAGTTCTCAGCATAAGTGGAACCGATATATAAACATGTGTGTGACCATGTTTGGGACATATATGGGGCCAACATACAAACAAGTAGGGGATGGAAGACTAGAAGGAAGCTCCGCTATGTCTGCTCTAGCTAAAAACTAAGTCTTGAAGCCTAAACAATCATTTTCTTCCATTGCTGCCCTGCAGGCGCCATCAGTTTCTTTAGCTCTGAATCTTTCTGCAACACGCTGCTACTCAGTGAAAAAAAAAGCAAAACCATTTTTTTTAAAAGCTTCTGTCATCTAGAACAACCTCCTGGTCCCCCTCTGTTTCATCTACTTTTCACGTCATTTCAAACTTCAGCTAAATGTGTCCCTTTGTCCTTGCTGTCCTGCAGACAGACAGAGAAAGGAAACAAGGTTTAACTCTCCAACAGTTGAGCAGATACTGTGCAGTAAGAAACTGCAGTCCTCCTGTGTAGCAGAGTGCAGTGTTTGTGCCCTGGGAGTTTCCTAGATTTCTGAAAGCCATTTCCATTTTTTATTTTAAATGTTACTGTTTAAGTCAGGAGTAGGATTCATTGGATCATATTGCTGCTGTATTGATATTAACACTTTAAGCCCTTGAAAAATGAAGTTAAGTATAGTTAAGTGTTTCTAGTTAAACCTAAAAAAGTTATTCCTTGGTCCTCAAGGATTTAAATCATTGTTAAAGACACCATCAGCTATTGCTGTCCCATGACACTGTTAAGTACCAACTCGTTTACTGCCAAAAGCTGGCGTGTGCCAGGGGCTGGCCAGCTGTCCACCAAACCCTTCCCCCTTCTTTTCAAGCAGATGAGGTCACAGAAGTGAGGTCCAGCAATAAAGAAGAGAGCAGAGGTGATGTCCTCCAGAGCCACCAGGAGGTTGTTCCAGACCATAGAAGTGGCTCAGGTGGGAATCGTGTTCTTTTCGCTTCTGCATGCAGGTCTGATGCAGGAAAGCAAGGCAGTCCGGGAAGATGTGGGGTCTCAAGATGGAAGGAAGCTAGGCCTTCACCTGCCACTTGAAGCAGAGCTGCCATCCTGGAAACACTCACATTATTCTCATAGCCTTCAGTATACCAACACCAGCCAACGCTCCTTAAATTAAGACACCATGGTTTGGGGGTTAATCTGTTGCACTAGCTTTTTTGACTTGACATAATCCCAGGCAGATGTGGTCTGCCTGATTGGGGACTCGCTGGTCCTGTCCTGGGCAGCTCCAGCTGTGATGCTTCCCAGGACATTTTGTCCAGGCTCACCACAACCTGCAGAGCGCCTGACTCTGAAGGAGCTGGCCTGAAAGGTCACCCGAGACGATGGTTTCCCCTGCACCTGTCGTCCCCGGTTTCTTGCACTCAGCCATCATTTCCTCTTTCTAGGCTCGCTGCCTTAGTTCCCCTATTCAGTGTTTCCTGCGTCTCCAAATACTCATCACCACAACACACACACGCACACGCACACACCTTTCTTGGTAGCCCCTGAATAAACCTAGGCTCACAATTGACTGCAGGCAACATACCTGTCATCTAAATCTTCAGATGCTCCCTAGCATTCAGCTGTGATTCTGTCCACCTTGTCATTTGTCCATTTTCATTTGTCTAAAAAGTCTTTGCCTTCTACGATAATGGATTAAGGATAAATAAGCCTCAAAACCCCACACCTGCTGCTGCCATTCAGTGGTTTCGGCTCATAGCAACCCTGTAAGGCTGAGGACTGCCCCTTGGGCTTCCAAGGCTGAAAGTCTCTGCAGGAGAAGAGAGGTTCCTCTCTCAACCTCACAACAGCTGCTGGTTTCAAACTGCTGCCCTTGGGATTTGCAACACAGTGCATGACCTTCCACACCACCAGGACTCCTAGAAATCGTCAATTAAATACGTATTTCAAGAACAGTGTGCTGCTTCTGGACAATGCAGTGCACGGTTTTGCTTTTATTTAGTATTAGTTTATGAAAGAAGGATGAGCCTTAATCTAAATGGTTCTTATGTTTAAAAGCTTCTAATTAACTGCAATTTTTAGGACAAGAGAGTGATAAGTGAAAAGGGTGAAAAATAAAGATAAATGAATTGGTGGATGATACTGGCTGGGATTTGTATCACTTTACTTTTGACTTACAAAGAACAAAGTGACTATTGCTAAATAAATATTCCAACAACATCCAGAAAATTATTTATAGAAATATGTACTGCAGTCATGATGTTTCTAGGCTAGAAAGAAAGTATTAAAAAAGATATCCTCCTGCACTGAAGCAATCAAATGCTAGTCTAGTGGTGATAATTATTGGAAGGTAAATTGTTATGTTTTTGTCTGTTTGCTGGTTGCCTTGGCAGGAGCTATTTCCAACTCTGTCTGGAAATATTCATTCATTAAGCCATCTTGGATGACTTATAGAACCAGCTAAAATCACTTGAAAATTGTCAGCTCCACTAACTTGCTACTGCACATGGGACACTACTGGAAACTTGACTTATTTCATTTCTTTTCTGCCTGCTACTAAAAAGTATATGCTAAAAGGACTAATTTTAAAGTTTCACTTTAATTGCAATTCAAGTCCCTTCAAATTTGGTTATCAGCGAAGACCAAAAGGAGATAAAGAGACAATGAACAGCTGACCTTACATTATTAATTTCAATTTGCCGATTAAACCCTTGATTGATTTGTGGAGTTATGGGAACGTATGAAATCAAACTTCAAGAAAACAGAATCTTTCACTTTTCTCATCAACTGTACGAAGCACACACATATGGGAGCTCTCTGAATTTTCTGCACAATTTTTCTAAAAAGCTAAATCTCTTCTAAAATATAAAGCATATATTTTTCAAAAGAGGAAGACACACATAATATTGTAAAAAATATTCTCCTAATCTCAGGATAGTTACATAATTACAAAAAGAAATTTCTACCTCAGTGCTCACTACTGTATTTTGCCTTATCAAAAGTAATGAGGGCCATACAAAGTAGAGTTCATAAGATTTTCTTCAGATTGAACTAATTTGGTCTAGTACTTCCAAGAGAACAGAGAGAGGTTTAGAAATATCCATGAAATAGAAATCTCTAGGAATAATCAAGTCTTCATATAATTTAGTAATAAGAAAAATTTTGGTTGCAAATTTATTTTTCAATATTTAAGTAAATTGAGCATTATTTTGGGAAATAATACTAAAATTGAACCCAAATGAGACAGAAATTTTAAAGGACTATCTCCATAAGCATTGTAGATAAAATGATCTAAGAACTAGTCATGCCAAATACACTGTCAGCAACTTTCATAAGGAAATTCTACCAACTTTTAAGGAAAACATCACTCCAATGCTATTTGATTTTTTCTGAGCAAAGGAAATGGGAAAACCCACCAAATTCTTTTATTCAACAAGTAAAGCATTAATATCAAAAACTGACATGTTGATTACTATTTTACTTATGTTCCTACTATTTTATTTATAGGAGCCCTGGTGATGTAATAGTCATGCATTGGGCTGCAATTCTCACGGGCAGCAGCTGGAAGCCACCAGCCAGCTTCAGGGGAGAAAGACGGGACTTTCCACTCCCGTAAACAGGTAAAGGTCTCACACACTCACAGAGGGCGGGTCCAGCCTCTCCTTAGGTCAGTATGATTTGGCATTGACTCAATGGCAAAGAGCATGATTTTATTCATAAATATTATTGAAGATATATATATATATGTGTATATATGTGTATGTATATATATAGATGTGTGTGTGTATGTGTGTGTGTATATATGTATATATATGTTAGCAAATTCCATGAACAAGAGTCCTTTGTTCCAGGAAGGCAAACATGGCTCAGTCAGAATTATTAACAACTCTATTAATAAAACAAGAATTTTAAAGACATCTATCACTTATACTACATATGACACCAATATGGCCATTTACTATAGGTGCTTGAGGTAGCTAGTTTATTTGCCAACCTGGCCAATAAACACATGTGGGGTTAATTGAAGGGCGGAAGGATAAATGGCTTAGTGAGCCTTGCTGTTCGAGTTCTCGGGTCTCTTGCTTTGTGATGGTTGGACGAGGGTGTAGCTGCTTTAACCAGTTCCCTGCTTCAGCTGGCAAGGCTCACTTCCTGCAAGACATCCCTGACGAGAAGCCACATGGACCTACCCCGATACAGCCCTGGGTTCTGGAGCAGCCGTGTGGAGACCCTGCCAACGCTGAGATGCTTACACACTCACTGACTCGGCTTTCCTCCTGCAGTCAGCATCATTGTGTGTGTTTTCTGAGATGAAGGAGGACTTTGTGGATTGGTGTCGAACATATGGGTTAATGGGTTAATGTTGGACTTGTGGGCTTGGGCAGCACTGGGTTGGGATGCTTTCTTGATGCGCACTTAACCTTTATATAAAACTCTCTCTTATACATGAGTTTCTGTGGATTTGTTTCTCTAAAGTATCCAGACAAACACAGCCTCCTTAAGATAAAATATCGCAACCTAAAAGTCAACATCATGCTGAATAGGAAATATTAAAGGCATTCCAAGTAAGTCTGGACAGGGAAAGAGATACTTATTATTGCCATTAATATTTAACCTTATGCTGAATAGACAAGCCAAAACAATTAGCTCAGAGAATAACTTAGAAATAAAACATGTGTGGAAACGATTAGCAATTGAAGATAAGATTTTTATTCTTTGAAGACACAAGACATCCCCATCAAAAAGAAAAGGAAACCTGAACATCTTAGGAGAACTCAGCAGGTCACTGAGGTTTCAGAGAAGGCGGAAGCTCTCTATGCATGTTATCGTTATTGCTATTGTTATTGTTATTGCTATTGCTATTGCTAGGTGCTGTCCAGTCGGTTCCCACCCACGGCGGCCATATGCACACAGAATGAAACACTGCCGGCCCTGCGCCATCCTCACGGCCGCTCCGAAGCTTGAGCACGTCGTTGCAGCCACGGTGTCAATCCATCACCTCCTTCAGGCTTCCTTCTATTTGCACTGACCCTCTACTTTACCAAGCATGATATTCTCCAGGGACCGGTTTCTCCTGACAATATGTCCAAAGTACCTCAGGAAGTCTCACCATCCTTGCCTAGAAGGGGCACTCTGGCGTACTTCCTCCAAGATGGATTTGTTTGTCCTTTTAGCAGTCAGTGGTGCTTTCAATATGCTTCTCCAGCACCACCATTCAGATTCATCAGTTCTTCTTTGGGCTCCCGTATTCCATGTCTAACTTTCACACGTGCACAATGCAAGAGAAAAGACGATGGCTTGACTCAGGCACACTTTCGTCCTTAAAGTGACATCCTTACTCATCAACATTTTCAAAAGTGTTGTGCAGCAGATTTGCCCAGTACAGTATATCATTTGATCTCATGACTGTTGCTTCCATGAGCATTGATTGTGAGTCCAAACAGAACGACAACCTTGACAATTTCAATGCTTTTGCTGCTTTATCATGATGCTGTCTATTGGTCCACTTGTAAGGATCTGAGTTTTCTTTCTACCAAGCTGTGGTACAAATTGAAGCCTGCAGTCTTTGATTTTCCTTGGAAAGTGCTGCAAGTCCTGCTTGCTTTCAGCAAGTGGGGCCGAGTCCTCGGCATATTGTCAATTGTAAGTGAGCCCTCCGGAGTCTTGGTGGCATGTTCTTCTTCATTCAGTTCAACTTCTCTGATTCTTTGCTCAACACACAGATTGGAAACGTATGGTGAAAGAGACAGCCCCGAGTCACAACTCTCATGATTTTAAAGCACGCCACCCATGCGCAGCCCTGCCAACAGCAGGCACAAGAGGGGGACTGCGAGGCTGGAGGAAGAAAAGGCAGCTTGGTCCTTTCGGTCCCTTTTCTGTGAGGGAGTTGCTGACTTCCTGTGTTTGCCATTCGTTTGGGCTCGTGTCCTGGTAGTGGTGGGTCCTGTTCATAGAAACAACTGATCCAGTTGGCAGTGTTCTTTTTTTTCCCTTCAGAGTCACCTGCACCAGCCAATGCCTCCTTCTGAGAGGCACAGATGCCCGTTCCTGGGAACCCCACTGTAAGTTTTTACGTCGTAATAATTTCAACTTCTTTCCCTGGTTGTCACCCAAGGAGTGGCAGCTGCTTCCTACAGTGGCTTCGTGCTCTCCTTTACTCTCTCCGTGTCCTCAATCCCTAGTTGTGAATTCTTTATACTAAATTCCCCCTTGAAACAATTATCTTTCCTTTCTCCTGATACAACCCTGATTAATACGAAGGTTTCTTTTTTTTCCCAAGCACACATTATTTAGAAATGTGTCTGATTAAATATTCGTGGGGGGCGGGGGATCTTCAGTGGACTGATGTAAGTTGGGGAAATGATAGAACAAGGAATTGGAAAAAGCAATTGCTTATGTAAAGATTCTAATTTGCTTCATTTTAGAGTCTCTGGATAAATTATTTTCTGGACTGAACATCCTATTGATGTATTAACATGAGTCACTGTAAAGGGAGCACACCACACATCCAGATTTTGACCTTGAGAACCTCCTTTCTGTGGTATAAAAAGAAACTGAGTCAAATTAACCTGTGCGACGCTGAGTCCATTTATATTATCATTGAGGACATTGCTCTGCAAGGCCGGATTAGTATTTAGTTCACTTTCAAAAAACCACTCCACTCCTCATGAATGAGATACAGAAAACCATAAAACATCTTGTTTTGTCTTTATGTAAGTGCAACAGATGAGGAAAAGTTGAAGTGGAAGAAATCTTCGTAGCTGCAGCCCTGTAAGGGTAAGTGCACTGTGGCAGTTGAACCATTATGATTTTGACTGTAGAAAGAGCATGCTCCGCAAAGCTGCATTCATCCTGTCAGTAACTTACACCTGTCAGAATTTCTCAGACGGATAATATGCAACAGAACCCCTGTGCAGTCTTGCCAGTGACTGAACCAGGATTCTTTGGTCATGAATAACCTAGGTTCACAGGTCTAATTGGGTCTTCACAAATATTCACCTTTAAAATAAAGATTTGTGGTGCAAAACAAGGTGATCTTTGCAAACAGTAACGAGGATGGGATAAAGAAAGGATGATGCTCGGATCTCAGTAAGGATGACTACTCATCATTTTTCAAAGATGTAGACCAGAAAGAATAATAAAATCAGACTTGATTATGGCCAGGTAGGGGAAGAGCTAGTTGTTTTTCCTATTTTGTAAAGATACAGTGGCAAGTTACATTTCACGGATGATAATGAGTATTCCGCCATATTCAACTCATCCAGTAGGTCTGGATTCACTCATGAACAACATTCCAACAGCCAGTGTCAATTTAAGACCTGGAGGTTAGTCTTTTAAAATAGCATATGCCATTTATTGGATGACATAGCCCACTAATCTCCAGACTATTATAATATACTAACTTATCATTCCCATACTATTTTGTCTAGTCAAGTAAGATATTTTTTGTATTAAAAAGTTTCCCAGAAATAAATAATGAACTATAGTCTTCCAATTTTGCTTGAGTGTATGATTAAAAAGGAATATATATATATATATATATATATATATGGTCAATCTCAGCCTTGCATCTAGATCACCTGTGAAGCTATTTAATGTTAATTTAGATGCTCTGACTCTCACCCTAGGGTTAGTCGATTAGAATTTCTCTACAAGTCCATGGAACAGTATTTGAGGCCATTCGTATTGCTAGTGCTAGTAGCTCTTGAGTCAATGCAAACTCATGGCCATCTTATGTGATGTACCTAAACATTGCCATGATCCACTGCATATCTCCATGGTGGTTGACATCTCTCAGTCCATTTTTGAAGCTATTACGTCAATCCATCTCAATGTGCCATCTTTCAGGGGCGGGATCATTTCTGAGGATGTGTCCAAGTAAGCAGGATGGAGTCTCAGCACGCTCACTTCTAAGAAGCATGCTGACTGTATTTCATTTAAGACTGACTTGTTTGTTTCCTCTGGCAGTCGTGGTACATTGAATAGTCAGTCCATTATCACATTAGTACCGCCTACTGCCCTCAAGACAATCCCAACTCATAGTGATCCTATAGAACCATCCTGTAGAGTTTCCAAGGATGAAAATCTTTATGGAAGAAGAAGGCTACATCTTGTTCCCACAAAGTTACTGGTGGGTTCAAACTGCCACCTTTCAGTTAGCAGCCAAGCACGTAACCATTGGGTCACCAGGGCTCCTGGAGCATTAGTGTAACCAAAATCAAGCCTGTTGACGCTGATTCTATTCTGATTCATAACAACTCTATAGTACAAGGCAGAATTGCCCCCTAGGATTTCAAATGCTGTAATCTTTATGAAAGCACACGGTCACATCTCTCTCCCAAGGACCTACTGGTGGGTAAGAGCTGCCAGCCTTTCTCTTATCAGTAGTGTGCTTAACCACCAGTGCACCCTATCAACAGAATACCAAAAACCAAACGAAACCCACTGACACAAAGCCTAAAACCTAGAGCTAATGCCACTGCTGATGAGTGGATTCCTACTCACAGAGATCCTTTAGGACAGAGTAGAACTGCTCCGTAGGGTTTCTAATGTCCTTACATTTTTACGGAAGCAGAGTGCCCTCTCTTTCTCCCAGGGCGTAGATGGTTAGCCACTGACTTTTTGGTTTGCAGCTGTCTCCTTTAATCACTGTGCTCCAGGGCTCTGCCATCAGTCTGCCCAAATCAAAGCAATGCCACAGAGTTAATACTTGTGGGTTACTCATTGGACCACTAAGCACAAGGTCAGGGGTTACTCCCATACACAGTCTCAGAAACCCACAGAGGTAGTTCTAGTCTGTCCTATAGGGCTACTGTGGGGTGGCATTCATATTTTATTATTACTCATGCTATCAAGTCAAAAGCCAACCCAGAGGACCCTGTAGGACAGCATACAATTGCCCCTGTAAGTTTCTGAGACAGTAACTCTTTACAGGAGTAGAAAGCCTTATCTCTCCCCCACAGAGTGGCTGAGGTCCAAGTGCTAACCTTTCAGATTGCAGCCCAACATGCTAACTTAGAGGCCGCCCAACAGGTAACCACTAGAGATCTGTTTGGAGCCTTTGTCCAGTCACCACCAAGTAGTGTGAGCTGGGAGGCTCATTACACCTCTCGATACATCAGTTCTCCTTTGATTCAGTAAAATAAAAGTTCTAAAAATTAAATGACTAGGAAAGTATATGGTCACATTAAATATCACACCTAATATAGTGTGTTGAAATAAAAAATTGACAAAAATTTTAAAAAATAAAAAATGGACAAAAATCTGGAGTTTAATATGAAGTTAGAAAACAACTCTTGTGAATATTAGCTCGCAGTAAAGTCAGTAGTTAAAGTTTTCAAAGGACCAGCAGAAAAGGGAAGTGAGGGAAAACTACAATGCACTGCTTATGGGGCAGTTCAAGATGACTTTCCTGACATTACGAAAGGATGTACACCTCACCCCTGTTGGTAGAAGACACGGAAACCCTCTGGGTGACATCTCCCACCTTGGTTCCAACTCCATGTCCAAACAGCTCTAATGAGCATCCAATGCTCCCTGGGGCTTTTGGTTGAAACCCCACGTCCTATTTGAGGGAAAAGTGGGGCAAAGAGCACTGTGAGCATCAAACCTGCATGCCCGATGTTGGCTGTTTTCTGGGGGCTCTTTATAATAATCATATTCCTCAACTTGTTTCCAAGTTCTTGACTTCCCAATATTTGCCAGCTCTCTCCCCATCCCCTACTCCAAATCTCCCTTTAGAAACAGGTACCAATAACTCACAGTCAAATGTCACAGGATTAATATCAGGTGGTTCCAGTTGTTTAATAGATCTCCTCTGATATCAAAAAGACAGTAAAACTGTTCAATATAAAAAGGCCATCTAAATTCACATCTTCAGATTCTCTCATCCCTCCAAATGATCACTAGAACACTTTCTTTGTTCTCACAAATATGTCAAGAGATCGCTCTCTCTCTCTCTCTCTCTCTCTCTCTCTCTCTCTCACCCACACACACACACACACACAAAACTGAAGGGGTTTTGTAGAAAATGGAATTAAAAGATACTGTAAATTTTCCATAAATTTTTGGAAACCCCCCTATATTGCCAACCTATAAGTTGATTCCAAAAATCAGTGGAAAATCTATAAAAATGACTAAGGTTCTACTGCAAAGTTTCTGTCAGAAACCAGTTTTTCTTCAGTTACAAGGATTACTCCTCCTACTTCTGTCATATCATTATTTATATTTATCCAGATTATATAATGCTTAAATTCGATCTTTCAGTGGCATGGTACACACACACACACACACACACACACACACACACACACACACATACATCATGTGTAAATATCCTTGCTGGAATTACAACAGCCATTTGTCAATCTATGTGAAGCTAATCAACCTATTTGCTTTCTAGTGTGGAGCAGTAAAAGCTTATCTCATGCAGGCTCACGGATCGTTCAAAGCAGTCTAATTGAATTCCAGGGCCAAGAGCCTTGCACAGCACGTGATGCATCCCCAGTGGCGCACAGTGCCAGACACTGCAGGCGTCACCTAATCACATGCTGTTGCTGGCAGGGGACACTCTCTCAGCCGCTTGGTGGCTTGGCAGTCTGAGTCTCCTCCAATGATGCCCTACCAATTTCTTATGCACAGAGCGTTCGCATGTACTGTCACATGTCTTGAGACGTTCATGCAACCAGTGCAATGGGATCATTTCCCTACCAGTAGAAAGTGCTCATTCAAACCAGTCCTACGACACCAGCTTAGGCCAGACGAGTTGGCCCTTATAACACAGAGGCTTCTAAGCAAACAAGAAAGCAAATATCATCTATTCCACTTCTAAAATGGCTAAGGGCTTACGATATTACCTGGCCATTTGAAGCAAAGGTATTAAGGCACAGCATGGAGTAGACGCTGAGTGAGGAACGAGACAAGGACTACTACAAATTCCACTTTCATCTACTCATTGGGTTTTGTTCAGCAACCAATCAGATTCGGCACAAGTAGGAACGTTTAAATATATCTAGTTTTTAAGCAGTATTATTACATGACTTTAAAGAGTGGTAAAATAGAATTGAAAGACAAAATTCCCCAAGAACTTTATGAAGCCCCTTTGAATTAATAAATACTGATGGAGGATTTACACCTAGCATTTGATTTAATTTGTCATTTATTCCATCATATTGCGAAGGTTGTGCCCCAATGTACAAATCTTTTAAAGATGGATAGTAAAATATGACATACCATAAGCCTTTACCTATTTACCAATTATATTTTGGGGGTTATTTATGACATTTCTGTATACAAGATACGGTACCCATGAAAATGATAACGTGGGTAGATTTTTATTTTTAAATAAAAGAGATGGATTTAATCTATGCCAGTGCTGTCCAGCAGCACTGTCTGGGACGATGAAAATGAGCTTTGTCTCTGCTGGTAAATACAGCAGCCGTGGGCCACGTGAGGCTCTTCAGGATTAGAAATGCGGTTAGTGTGGGAGAGAGAAAGCGGAGTTTTTCTTTGCACCAGCTCTGGTGGCCTAGTGAGTATTTATTGCACTGCTAACTGCAAGGTCGGCTGTGTGAACTCCCCAGCAGCTCCTCGGAAGAAAGAGCTACAGTCTCAGCAATGCTGTGTAGGGTCGTTTGAGTCAGAAGTGACTTGAAAGTAGTGGGTTTCATTTTGATTCACTTAAATTCGAATAGCCACATGTGGTGCGTGGCTGATGGTATAAACTACAGATCTACACCATCCTAAAAACCAAACCAAACCCACTGCCATCGAGTCAGCGCTGACTCGAGTGAGCCCGTGGGCTTCCGAGACTGTGGCTGTTTGCCGGAGTAGAAGGCCCGGGCTTTCTCCCGCGGAGCTGCTGGTCGCTTCCACCTGCCGACCGCGGGGATCGCAGCCCAACGGGATCTTTTGCTTCAGGAATTTCTTTAAAATTTAGTTTTGATTTTTCATGGTAATCAGTAAACACACAGTACTCTGTCGATTGTTAAAGCTAAAAATAACATTATACCACATTTCAATATGTATTCTTTTTTTTAAGTTGTAGGGATTTTGATTGTTTGAGTTTAGAAACTGTACCATGATAGTTAGAGACTACCTGGTCAGCCTCTGAATTGTCAAAGTTTAATGCAAATCTCATCACTGGGTAGGTCGCAGGAAGTTCACACAAGTCAATACATTAAAAAAATTTTTTTCCAAAGCGGTAGTGACCTTTGTGAGTGAATCACACATGCGTCTTGTTCATTAGACGTTGGCTAGAATGAAAGTCACCGTGGTGGTGGACGGTACCAGCTGCTCCACCAGACAAAGGCGAGGCCGTCTGCTCCCACGGGACTTCCTAAGTCTAGGAACTCGCAGGGCTTCCCTCGGTGGCTGAGTTGGAATGGACGCATTGGCAGTGAGAGTGACAGCAGAGAAGGATCCAGGTGAGACAACAGATCATTCAAAAACAGTTGCAACAATATGCAACAGGAACTGCCAGCAATTCAAGTCCGATTCAGAAGAGAACATGGAACAAGGGACACGACAGCTGATGTCAGATGGATCTTGGCTGAAAGGAGAGAATATCAGCAAAGTGCTGACTTTCATACTAGTGGAAGGCACTCCACGGTGGGGACCATAACAAGTTGTGGATTAGCATTTTGGAGAATGGGAATTCCAGATCACTTCATTGTTCTCATGCAGAAGCTGTTCTTAGACCAGGAGGCGGTGGTTCAACTCAAACAAGCGAGTGGATAGAACAACAGAATTGTATGTGAACGGATATACTGGATTGTGTAAGATATGGCAAACAACAGCAACTATTATAGGACAAAATAAGGGTTCCTGGGGGTTGGAGGGGGAACAGAATAAAAGGAAGATAATATCAAGGAGTTCAAGAAGAAAGAAAATGTTTTCAAACTAATTGTGATAACAATCGTACAATACTGCTTGATGTGATTGACCTATGGAATGTTCTATCTGTAAGAGCTCCCAATGAAATGATAAGGAAAAAATTGTTAATAAAGTAAAATCAGAAAAGACGAATGTCAGAGTGGCATCCTTCCACCAAAATGTTTAACTCTATATGTTGACCAAGTAACCGAAGAAGCTAGGCTAGATGAAGAAGGACACAGCATCGGGGTTTGCCGGAAGACTCACTGAAAACACATGACACTACCTTACGAGCTAAAAGCGAGGAGGGCTGGAAGCAGCTGTTGCTGACTATCAAGGATTGCAGCCTTCAGTGTGGATTACACATTCAACATCAATTAGAAACAAAAATCCTCACATCTGAACAAAGAAGGTACATGTTGACAGAGAAGAGATTTACATTGTCAAGAATTTCACTTTACTTGGATCCACAATCAATGCATATGGATTTCTTGACAGTCATCAAGAAATCAAGAAATGATACATTTGACAAATCTGCTGCAAAAGACCTCTTTAAGGTGGAAAGGAGCGAATATGTCACTTTAAAGCCTAAAATGCACCCAGCCAGAGGCATGATAGTTTCAGTCACCCCATATGCATGCAAAACCCAGACAATTATTAAGAAACAAACAACTTATTCCTTTGAATAAGTGTGTTAGCAAAGATTATTGTGTAAACCCTGGGCTGAAAGAACATCAACAACAGCAAACCAAGTTGTATTTTTCATCATTGCTACATCGCACCCTGACTGGCTCATCTCCTCCCCGAGACC
>NW_022103918.1:13488970-13493144 GCF_000313985.2 Echinops telfairi
CTCAAAAACAAACAAACCATACTGGCTCACCTGGCTCACCTTGCACTACACAAATATCAGACTGTATTACGTGAAATTCAGTTACTGTCAGAGATGTCAATGTCCCATGCTTTAGCTAAAGAAGGACAAGGACCAATCGCCTAATCTGAAATGACACAAATAAAGCAAAAGTAAATGAAAACAGAGGAAGAGCCTCATTCAACATTGGGTGGGAAAGACTTTATAAGACTAGGAAGAATTGAGTTTGCTTAACAGTTTATTTCAAAATACAAACTGAGAAATACAGATTTTGGTTCAAATGGAAAAAATATTTTTGCTTAAATTATTTAATCAAATGGAGAATGAAAAAGCAAAGCAAAGTATACAAGCCATTTTTTTCTGACTCAACGATTTATTTCTATCTCCACCAAATATTATCAAAACATTATATATCACTGGAGCTCAAACTAGGCAGGCTTTTTCTGTTGCATAAAATTACCACCAATGAGCAGAATTCTCAGTAAGTGGCTGTAGTTGCAAGTCCCTCGAATTAGAAAAGTCTGCTTTGATTCTATTTGACTTGAGTACTTATCACTGTGAGGTGAGAAATAAAAAGGTAGCTAGGATAATATAAAGTATGATTTTATCTAATTTGAAGCTCTGAACTTGGAAGGCTCCATGAAGGATAACTCCTTGGTGAGGCGTTGACATCCACTGAGGAGCTGAGATCCTGCGGCCGGCTCTAGAGGCTCTTTGTCCGCTTGCCATCTCAAGTACAAGACAGCAAGAAGAACATCGAAAAGACTGCAGTATGAAATATGAGAATGTGGGGACAGAATGGGCTTGAAAGACAGGAATGGCAAAGGACAGACAATCTCACGTCTTTGACAATTTTTCTCTTTCTAGAGTTTCCCAACGTCTAGGTCATCGTGTCCTTTATTCCTTAAAAATGCCTTTGGGTCCTTCTGATTTAAGGACATTACAAGTCCATCTTTTACAAATTAAACAGGCTTAGAAACACATTTCGGAAGCACTCATGACAACTACAATCCCTTCCTACCTGATTTATCTGCCTATATCAAGTCTTGCCAATGATATCACAGGAGGATAACTTTCTAGCCACTCACACGTCAAAAGCCTTCTTTCAGTAGCTTCAGGTTCACTGGCTGCAAGATAAATACAATTCCCACAGCCTTGACTTGAAGACTTCTTATAAGCTGTTTTTTCTATGCCGGTACTATTGAAACAAAATGTTGCACCATCTTATTGGGATTACTCCCAATAAGAAACTGTGCTCTGAATAATTTATTTGCAATCTAAACTCTAAACTCTTTGAGCTTCTAATTGCAAGGCCAGCTGTTCTGTGGGGAACAGATGAGGCTTTCTGCTCTCAAAAAGATTTACACAGGGACAGCCCTACTCTGTTCTAGAAGATGCTGTGAGTAGAAATCAGCTTGATGGCAGTGAGTTAGGTTTTGGTTTGTTTGAGCCATCCTATCAAGACATACAGTTTCTGTTATCAGTCTCTTGTTCCTTTGTTTGAATCCATTTGCACTTACCACCTGGACTGCCCACTTCCAGCCTCTATAGTCCGGGCAGCAGGCTCCTGCTTCCAACACAGGCCACTACTGCCATGTTCCTGATAGGCTGACTCCAGGCCCTTTAGCAACACGCTGGTCCTATTCTCTAAGGTCCTTCGTACTTTTCTGCCTTTCATTTGTTTGATTACTCTCACCAAACCTAAAATATCCCTTTAATTCTTCTCTGCTTATATGAATTATACTACTCATTCATTGTAGAGATGTTTATTGAGTACTTCAAGACACTGCGGTATACACTGGAGTCGTGATGAAGATAAAAGATCAATTCTGTGCCCTCATAAAGTCACAGGCCTATTGGAGCAGACAAATAATGAGTAAGCAAAGAAAAAAGGAAACGAAAGGTTTGCATCTTCTGAAGAATATGATAAACCACAATAGAATACTAGGCAATATGGGGAAGCTCGTGATGATAGATTTTTCAGAAAAAGGAGAGCAAACGTTTGAACTGACAACATGACATCTGAATTGAGACTAAAAGGATGAAAGAGTCTGAAAAAGTCTAAGAAGAATAGCAATATAGGCAAAAGGAACATATACATATATAGAATATATATTATGTATAATTGAAAATAGCACAAACCAGTGAATCAAATGATCTTATCGATTCTGCTAATAAATTTGATTTTTGGAACAATGGAAAAACATCAAAAGGCATTTTTAGACCATAGAGCTCACTATTTTTAATGTGTAATTCTAAATCCCAATAATTTTATACAGATTTTATTTAACTACATTTCCTGTTATTAAGCAACAGCAAAAAGGAAAACTCACTGCCACGGATGCCCCTGTGTATTTCTGAGACTGTCAACCTTTTTAATTTCTTTTTAATTCAAAACCTGATCACCCCCATGGACACGACCTGAATTTGTACTTGGGGTAAGTATCTCTTAGATGTTCCATGACAAAAATTTCCTGCCTGGCACTTTTTAATGCTGATGGGGATTTTCCCCTACTTATGCATTATCTGTATCTTTATACTATTATCATTTTAGCCTTAACACCGTAGTGCGATTGTGTTTTTTATTGTTTTCTGCTGGGTTTCCCAGCTACAAAGCACAGGAGGAGTGGATGCGTAATGAGAATAAATGATGCAAAAGGATATAGGAAATACAGGGGTGAGGGAATAGATGATAGGGAGGGAAAGGGGATTTCGGGAGTCAGTACTGAAGGCGGTAAGGGGCGGGAGCACTAGAAATGACTGTGATTGTACAACTCGTGTGAAAGGTGATTTAACCACGGGAGGCAGGGGGATGCTCTGAGATTGATGTGGTGGTGACTGTACAATGCCCCTTGATATGACTGAATGATTGAACTATTGAATTGTACGATATGTAAATTATGTGCCAATAAAACTGTTGGGAAAAATAAAATAATAATAATAAAAACCTAAAAATAAATCATTAAAAGTGATAGCAATACTGGGGAGGGGGGAGAAGAAGAAATCTGATCAAGTCCAAAGGGTATGAAGAACTGAGATCAGGTGACGAGGTTCTAACTGTTCAAGTCAGAGATATGGTTTTAACCTCCTATAGGTATCTCTTCAATAGTCTCTGTCTGATTCCCATCCCTCAATTACAGTTAGAAGGAAATCATTAGAGGCTTAATCCTTCCAGTGCTGATCCTGCAAATGTATTTTGGGCTTCCACTATCATTCATTTCATAGCACACCAGAATCTCACAATTTCAGCGATGATACTATTCGCTCCTTTAGATTTGGATTACGTAATTTATAATCCTTGAATCACAGATATTGGTGTGCTTCTCCATGTGGGCCCAAGTTGATGTCTCACATAGATGGCTGCTTGTTTGGGAAGAAGCCTTTCAGACCCCAGATGCTATTCTATCTGATAGTTGGGCACCACATAATTTCTTCACCACACTTTGTTATAATGCCCATAGCTTTTATGCTTCCTTCATGAGGGTGAGTATTGAACAGGGATAAGTCGCAAGAACTAATTGTTGATAGATTGGAGCTAGGGTTAAGTATGAGACCAAACTCATTTCCTGAATCTTTGGGTTTTTATCTGCTTCTAGTTCACCTTAGAGACAGCCTTAACAATTAAAGACAGAGAATGTAATCAATAATCCCCCTGGAGCATAAGGATCTTCTGTTTATAGTGTCATCAATTAATCCGTGGTACTAATTTTAAAACACTATTGAGAAAGGGAGATTGAACAAGGTTTTAACAGGATCATGACATGATCTGATACATGATTTATAACTCTGCTGCTACCCAAAAAATGGACTCAAGTTCATTTAAAAAAAAATAGAAGCCTCTTTTTTTTTTTCTTGTGTTGTGATTTGTTGGTTTTTTTTGTTTGTTTTTTTAACATTTTATTAGGGGCTCATACAATTGTTATCCCAATCCATACACACATCAATTGTGTAAAGGTCATTTAGAGAGGTTTAAATAAAGGCATAGACATATGTAAACATACTTATATATGAGGATGGGGAAATAGATCTATGTGCATATATTTATAGGTTTAGTATTAAGGTAGCAGATAGACACTGGGCCTCTACTCAAGTACTCCCTCAATGCAAGAATACTTTGTTCTATTAAACTGGCATTCCATGATGCTCACCTTCCCGA